>NC_056734.1:199245783-199260783 GCF_019279795.1 Protopterus annectens
CAGCAACTCCCAGTCCTTCCATGTACAGTGCCGTGTGTCATGATGGCTGCACTGTTGTCCTTGCACATATTATCAGCAGTCTTCCATCTTTATTGTAAGTTAATTTAACCTGCTCACTTGTCTCTTACACTTAGAGATGCTCTGATGGTACAGGGATATTGAAAGAAATCACAATGCAGCAGCAAACCAAATGGTAGTGTCCTTTACTGCAAGCACTATTGTGATGAGAAGAAATCTGTGAGTTATCATTCAGTATTGAATGGGAAACTCCTTTCTTGATTACTTACATTCTCAACTCTAACATGTGATGAATGCTCAATTAGGTAAGTGAAGATTAAAGAAAAAACAGAATGTGATATTTTTAGTTTAACAACAATTGGCAGCTTGAGTCACAGAATTAATTAATGCTGTAAGTTGCTAACACACTTCATCCTGTAATTATTGGTTTGATTCCATGAATCTTCAATCACTTACTGTGTGACTTAGCAAATTACTTAATCAGACACGGTCTCTGGACCGCCTCTGAAAATGGGACTCATCCCAGTTATCAAAACATAAAATAAAATAAGCTTATTTGCCTATTTATTTAAAATCAGGGAGCATGTATATCAGGGTAGGATTGGATCCATCACCAATGCACTTTCCAAACATGTGTTAGCAACAGATGACGCACATAAGTTTAGGTTTAGGGTCATTGATGAAGTGCTTATTAACCCTAGGGGTGGGGATGTGAAGAATAGGACTGAAACACAGGAGTCCAGATGGATTATCAGGTTAAGGGCTGACCAACATCCAGGACTCAATGATAAGATACCATTTAAGCCCTTTTTAAAATCTAGAGGCCTTAGATAAGTATTTTATATTCATTTTTTTTTACATATTGTAAATATTATTTTAGGATGCCTGCATTATTTTGATGATAATACTATATGTATATACGTATTGATGCATATTGTTTCTTATTATAGTTATATTTTATTTATATGTTGTATTGTTTTTATGGGGCTGTTACCTTTAAGGGTTTTTAACTATTTCTCACGCTTTTTTTCCTTTAAAAGTTAATAGGTGTCTGTGAATGGTTATGGTCTGAGGAAGCCCTTTTGGATTAAAGCGTGTACCACTGTTTGACTGCCTAGTGAATAAACCTGTTTTTAGAACTACGTTGTTCCTGGATGGTTTTGAATTGTTACAGCCTTGCTTTGCTCTTATACCTGTCTTTAGCTATTATTTTAACTTTTGGATTGTGTGTGGTGTTTAGAGCATTTGCTCCCTGGGAGGTAACGCTTTTTAAAATTCAGGAAAAAATAAATCCAGCTATTTTATTTTCATATGAAAATACATAAGTACAGTTATAAGGAGAAACAATTTACCACTAATCTGTGCTGGATATAACAAGCACTTCTCAACACTAGCCACATGTCATACCGGCAAAAATACTTCTGTTCCTGTGTAACTTGTTTTGTAACAATGTGTTAATATTATAGATAAATTTGCATCTCTGGAGGAATTTTCTTCTGTTTACATGCAGAACCATCTCTGGTGCAAACAGATGGACAGCTTACACCTGTTGATTGCAGTTCCCAAACACAAATTATATGTTTTGACTTGGTTCCAGAACTGAAAATGAGAAGGAATGTTTCACTTCATAAACTACAGTATGCCGAAAGCATACACTGAAGAAAGACCATAAATATTTGCAATGCTTTTTTTGTATTGTATACTACATTTAAAGTGGAGGGTTCTCAAATAATTTCTTTTTCATATTCTGCATACTGTAATATGCAAATTTTAGCATACTATTTCTTTTATTATTATTTACTTATTTATCATTTGTTAACTGGGAAAGTCCGACTTGGAACAAAGCCAATTTTCAGTGGAGGCCCGGAGAGAAATGCTTCAGATGCATGTCTTTGTAACGTGGGAAGAAACCGGAGCACCCGGAGGAAACCCACACAAACGTAGGGAGGACATACAGACTCCACACAGAAGGCACCCCAGCGGCGAATCGAACCAGTGAACCTCTTGCAGTGAAGCGATAATGCTACCGCTGCACCACTGATAACAAAAGTTTTATTTTATAATAAATATGTAGGAATGTGTGCCTTCTGTGTGGAGTCTGCATGTCCTCCCCACGGTTGGGTGGGCATTCGAAAGACATGTGTAAATGGGCGTGCCTTCGTTGAAGGTTGAACATCAAGTTGGCACCTCGGCATTCGTCAAAATCTGCTGCCAATCATTACTGGACCGGAGTTCCGCTGTGGCAACCCCTAACCGGGAAAAGCCGAAAGACAACAACATGTAGGAATGTGTGTATGCTTATAAAATGATGACATCTTTTTATTTACTCTTTCTTGACCAGGTTGGTCCCACTAAGCAAATATCCTCTTTTCAGGAAAGACTCGAAGTAGTATTTATACAGACTAGGGAAATTTGGCTAAGCCAACAAGGAACTTCTGTATTCTTGTTTTGGTAAGTGCCATGGGATCTTTTACATCTACCTGAGCTACCACTAACTCAGGGGGGTTGCACCAGAATTTAACATGTTATCCAAAGGGTGGCACATTCATGAGTGCACCTCTCCCCTTATGCTGCACTGAATTGTCAACCGTGGGAAATTAGTCCACATAGCTGGTGTGGGAATAGAACCCACAGTTTTATGATGTTCCAGCAACAAAGACAGGAGTCATCCTATTGAGCCATTGAAACACACCTAGTAGGAAGTTCATTGGTAGAGTAGTGCTGCAGTGGAGGTATATGGGTTTATTTAAGCATGAGTCATGATTACAAATATGTTATTCTAGCTAGTTGGTTTATAGTACCTCACTACCGCCAGTAAACATTTCACTACAGTTTTTACTTTAATATTAACATCCAAACTCATGATAATTTAAGGTGCCATAAGAATACAAGATTAGCTCTGTTGGTGACATGCAATTCCAGCTGCAAATTAATATTCTTAATGGCTGATATATGTTTGCTCTATCTGATCAAAAGTATTATTATATGGCAGACAATTGCTGACACTTTGACTTATTTTAGCCCATGCAAACTATAGCAAAACTGTCTGCATTGCTTTGTTTTTATTGAGTCACTTTATCATTGTATCACAGATGTATGTACTTAAGGTGGCATTTCTAGTCATTGTGTGAATGCATTAAGGCCATTTGTGCTGTCTGCGAATGATCACAGCTAAGTCTTGACTCATAGATGCCACCTACATTAATGTGTGATGGCCACAAATAAGATTAAGCAAATGAACTCAAAATTAAGTGTAAATGAGAAATGATTTTAACCCAGCATATGCTAATGAAGCATTCTCTCACCTACTTGCAATTTATAGTCAGACTTCACCGCCATCCACAGATTTGTTGTAGAAAGTGGAATTATACCTATTATATCTACTTTGCAATCCATGAACTTGCTGCTGTTTAGCTAGTTGTGTTGCTGACCTTGTAAAAATTATTTAAGTTGTTATTTCTCTGATTTGAGCCCTTATTCTATATCATAACTGCATATAAAATGCCACAGTCATACACAAATACTTTTGACATAATCATCAGTCAAATAACACAGCAATGAAAGCATGCCTGACATCCTCAGAAAAAAAGTTATGTGACAAAACCTCCATAATCATACACACATGCAGAGTCTCAGTTTAGCCAAGGACAGTTATGCTGAAGTAATGTTTACACTATCAGGAATACATTCATAACAGTAAGGCAAGCAGTTTGTTAACAAATCCATCCTTTCATTAGTCTCTGCCACATTGTTGTATTCATAATACTGTCAGTGACACTCACGAATCTACGAACAGTATGTTGCCCTTCTTTGAAAAATATCCCATGTCATACCCCTTCACAAGGAAGGTTCATCCACAGATCTAGCCAACTATAGACCTATAGCCATCCTTTCCCCACTAGCCAAAATCTTAAAAAGATGTTTACAAAAGCAAACATTAGACTACCTCCTTAAGAACAAACTTTTAGCTGATACTCAGCATGGCTTTTGCCCCAAACATAGTACTAATACTGCTCTAATAAGTTTCACCAATACCATAAATCTCCTCAAAAACAAAAACAAATTTGTCTGTCACCTTCCTTGATATGTCAAAAGCTTTTGACACTGTCTGTCATCAATTACTTCTCAACAAACTTGCCAGATTCAATTTTAGCACTGAAACCTTATGCTGGTTTTATAGTTATCTCTCTAACCGTAAACACGCTACTTTTTGGGATAATAAGCTCTGTCCCTTACTACCCATTACTGTTGATGTCCCACAAGGTTCTATTCTTGGACCACTTCTCTTCATTATTTTTACTAATGCTCTTTGTTCTGCAGCTAATCCCGCCTCTATCATTCAATATGCAGATGACTCTTCCTTTATCTGCTCCGCCCCCACCCTGAATGAGCTCCAAAATAAAACTCAGAATGCCCTGCATAGTATTGAAAAATACTTATAAGACCATTAACTCATTTTAAACCTTAATAAAACCAAGCTCGTGGTCTTTTACAATTCCTCTATAAAAAATACACAAGCTCTACTTTTTATCTGTTCCTCCAATGGCACAATTATTGAACCCGTACAACAGACAAACCTTCTCAGTGTCACTATAGACAATGGCCTAAAGTTTGATAGTCACATAGCCTTAACAATCAAAAAAGTCCATATAAAACTTGGTGTTCTTTATGGGGCTAAACCATATCTCACTAGTCATGCCAGACTCACCACAGCTAGGACTCATCTCCTATCTACGTTACTTTACTGTTCACAAATATTCACTAACCTTCGCAAGTCAGACTTAAACAACCTCATATCTTGCTATAATAAAATTGCTAAATTTGCAGCAAACCTCCCACATAGATCACATAATTGTACTGCTCTACAACATCTTGGCTGGATTGAACTTCCTCACTCAATCAGTTAATAGTTACTCACTCTGTAATCTATAAACCTGATCATTGTCCAACCCCATCTGACCTTGTTCAACCCTATAATAATCTGACCTCATTTTGGTCAGCTGATAAATTACTTTTCAGCATTAGCAAATCTCATAACTTTCATGGTAACTCACTATATAAGCATTCAGTAATGAAAGCTTGGAATTCATATCCACAGCATATTCTATCCTTTCCTGTACTGCGGTGGTAGTGCTGTGGTAGCATTGTCGCCTCACAGTAAGAAGTTGTCCTGTTCGATTCTCAGCTAGAGCGTCTTCTGTGTGGAGACATGGGTGAATGAGCGTACCTTCGTTGAAGGTTGTGCATCAGGGCTGGCAACTCGGCATGTAAAAATCTACTGCCAATCATTAGCCGACCAGAGTTCCGCTGTGTCAACCCCTAACTGGGAAAAGCCGAAAGACACCACAACAACAATTCTGTCCTTTCCTGATACTCAGAACTTCAAACGGCACCTACTAGAATACTTCTCAAACAACTGGCTATGTTCATGCACTTCCTCTGGCTGTCATCTCCACTGCTCTTCTGTCTATGTTATTTTTTCCTTGCCTCCTATGCTTAGACTCAATACCTATGAACAACATCAACTGTCAATCCTACAAAAAAAAGTCTTATTATTTCTACCATGTAATTTGAACTCTAATGCATTGATATGTACATTATTTGATTTTTTTTCTTATCTTGTCATATTTGTACCCTGTTGATTTTATTCAATATTTTATCAATATTTGTAACTTTACTTTTTTTGTACAATGTGTGTATTTTTTTCACCCTAACTTTTTTTTGTAACCAATGCTTGGGAACTTTTCTCCCCATGTCTCTGCTGAAAACAGGCTACCCGCCCAGTCGGAAACTACCTGGTAAATAAATAAAGAGACATGTGTAGCCAACAAAACATCCTTGCCACTTCAGTACTTCAGATTTAAATCTCTGCATTTCTACCATGTATGAACAATCACTAAAAGACACCAAAATAAATGATTTTCTCACTGATCCCTAATCATTTCTACAGTTGCTTTAATTACTTTCTATTTACAAATGACTGTGTATTCATTGAGGCCATTGTAATATACCCATCATACTATAAAACAAACATTTCTTGAAGTGAACTCAGTAATATAACCTAATTTTGAACTGCTTGATAATAATTTCCACTATTTCTGTTATTTTTTTCTAACTTTAAAAAGTCTGAGGCTTCCTTAGTAATTTGCCACCTAACTCAAGTTATCCTAAGTTAATATGGTGCTGTTAAGCTTACTCATGTAAGAATAGGGTCATTTATGCCTTGTGTATGCAGATGAAGCCTTTTTACATTTATGTCTATGAACTAAAGTAATACGCGAATGCATCCGGCACCTGATGCACACAATTAGTCTTGGCTTACCTGTTGTCTTCAGGTGCTTTACACTTTGGCCATATGTAGGCATGTTTATCAAAACAACTGTGCATTTCTGTAGTCAGCTTGAATAACTGGTGCTGACTGTATTTGCATACAGACATAGGGCTGTTCTTTGTGGATTACTGTTACGAAAGTCCGAAACTCAGGACTGTGAATATTACAAGTCAGCATCTTATTGTCTTGGCAATCTACGGTCTAATATTTGACATCTCAGTGACTTTACAACAAAGTTATGAAAGTAATGAGGTCAGTGCTGCTGTAGCACTGGAGGGTGCTGCACCCCTGAGTGTGTTGTCCTTAGGATGAGACATTAAACTGGGGTCCCATCTGCTTCAGTTGACTGTAGCTCAGGTGGCTGTAAAAGACCCCACAGCACATTCTGAAAAGAGTAAGGGAAGTTCCCTAATGCCATGTCAAAAAAAAAAAAAAATATATATATATATATATATATATATATATATATATATATATATATTTTTTTTTTTTTTTTAGGAAGTTTATATGCCTGGTTACATATGTACATAGGCCTGAATGGAATGGATAGTATGATAAAAAATAACAAAAACTAAAACATGCTCGTATAACCCACATCTGTTCTAGCTGCAGCTATGCTCTGGTGCTCTGGCTATAGAGTAGCTATGGCTAGAATGGCTACTCTGTAGTTGCACCAATCCCTAAATGTGGACTGTACTTCCTAAAGGAATGACAAATTGGGCCTTAAAACACTAGCAGCACAATGACATCACACACAGAAAGCCAGACCTAAATGAGATGCAAACCTTGTTTAAAATGTATGAACAGGTTATAAGATTCAGTAAAAGCAGAACTTCTGACCTGCATGGCCTGTTATTATAAACTAAGGTATCCCATAGGTGCTGCTGTACAGTACTTATTATGCACGATCCAAACACAAAAACTGCAGGATCCTCACAAACAGACATACGTCTACGCATCAGTTGGTGACAGTCCATATGCCTGACCTCCATAACATTTTCACATGTATACACACACACACACACACACACACACACACACATTATTATTATTCTGTATGTGCCAACTTGCTGTTCAGTACTATTTGTTTTCAGGCTGCTCCTTGCACAGCATCTACTGGTTGGGTTGGAGTATTGCATTCTGTATGCAGACACTGCAGTGCACACTGTTACTCTCAGCTTGAGTAAACACTGCAGTGTACAGTGTTACTCTCAGCTTGTGTAAACACTGCAGTGTACAATGTTACTCTCAGCTCATGCAAACACTACAGTGTCCAGTGTTATTCT
The DNA here is from genome assembly GCF_019279795.1 of Protopterus annectens. Lineage (NCBI taxonomy): Eukaryota > Metazoa > Chordata > Ceratodontiformes > Protopteridae > Protopterus > Protopterus annectens. The sequence goes on from NC_056734.1 coordinate 199,253,419, forward strand.
CAGCTTATGCAAACACTGCAGTGCACAGTATTACTCTCAGCTTATGTAAACACTGCAGTGTACAGTGTTACTCTCAGCTTGTGCAAACACTACAGTGTCCAGTGTTACCCTCAGCTTATGCAGCCATTGCAGTCTACAGTGATACCCTCAGCTTGTGCAGTTATTACAGTATATAGTGTTACTCTCAGCTTCTACTAACTTATACATTTTCTTAACTGGGCATGCCGGCTTGTACAAATGAGTTCCTTGCATACCTCTAAATTGCAAAAGCACCACAGAGCAATGGAAATGCAGAGCATATGGCATGAGCAATGTATAAATCCTTATCTATGTTAAATGTTTACCATGTGACCTTAATGCTGCTGACTGAGTGGAGAGACACCTGTGCTGCTTGAATATACAATTCCTTTTGTACTGACTGAGTCCATATTTAGTTGCCCCTATCCACTCTCTTTAAGGCACAAACACACATACATGTACACACACATTTTCAGTATGTTGATATATGCATACATGTGTGTGTGTATGTGTGTGTGCATTGTCTCCTCTGATGCTATCACCTACACATTGAATGCTGAGAAGTGCAACACCACCACCCAAACTGTTTCAACACTCATCCCTTTTATAGAACTTAGATTGCAATAACATATCTGCCATCCTTAGAACTCCCCAATGCTTATTTTTACTTTATTTATTTATTTTCTTTGTTGATCAGGTAAGTAGACTGGACTTGAGACCCTTATCAGCCACAATTCAGATGCAAAGATACAAAATAAAAGTTACACAAAAGAACACAGACGAGAGAAATTACACAATAGAGTAATTTCAGAACTTAGGTACACCATAACTAACAACTGTGCAAGTCAGTGGCTGGAAACACCAATTATAAGTGGTTGAGTTTCTTACTAATAGTAAAGTTTAATTATGAAGAGCACCACATATACAACAACACACTCCTATGTGAGGTAAAGAATCAGCTATATGACTAGCTATGTTTATCTGTATACAATGTAATTATAAAACATATCCATCCCTCAAATAATCCATTGGCTATTCTGTATTTTTATAGGATTAAAATATTGTCTTGCCAGGTCCTCTGCAGATCTCGGGGTGGTAGGCATCATCTGACAGAGCCCTTTACACTGATACAAGGAGCATGCCAAAATTTATGGGTGGTCATAATAATGCATCACATAGCTGACATGAACATATCCTAGACAGGCATCACCGTGTCTTTTATGCATAGTGAAACATGTCTATGAATCTCCTGTTTATGTATAGCATGTGATGTATACATGTGTGAATCCATCAACAGTACTGTTAAATGGTACATATTTAATGACACATCTGCTTTCCTCTTACAAATGATATCTTACATCCTACATTATATAGCATATCATTAGACCACTTAAAATATATTTTTCTGTTGTGCATTTCTTTATAGAGCTGTTTGTGCACTCCTATATACATACATATATGTATATATATATATATATATATATATATATATATATATATATATATATATATATATATATATATATATATTCATACAAAGGCATGGACACATCAGAACCGAAAGTTCTATTCATAAGGCAATCTGTGATGTTTCCTAAAAAAAAAAAAAAAAAAACACTGCACTGTAAGTTGGCCTCTACTAACATGATAAGGTAATACATGGAATAGAATCAAAAAACAACAGGCCAGCACACACAAGTGTACAGTGCTTAAAAATATGTATATTTATTTAATCATAAATTAGGCAAAACAGACCAGTTTCGGCCCAAAAGTTATTAAGCCTTCCTCAGTGTTAAAGTTCAGGCAACAAAACTAAGCCTAATATACATAAAAGTCACCACATAATACAACAAAAGTCCCCCTGATTGGTTGGCTATAGATGCTCATTTATACCTGGTGGAAATAATCCCCCTAGCTTAATGATCCACTTTTTTCCTTTCTTGTTCAATATATCATGCCAACCTAATTTATTAGCCTGATGCCCAATTATCCTGTCAAGTTATAAGGGGGTTGTCTGTGGACAGGGATGACTTGGGGGTTTTTGGCCTTGGACACGGAGGGAACTAGAGTAATATGCGGGATAAGGCTGTACCACATCATGCTTGTTTAAAAACTTTTGAACAACTAACAAAGAGTATGAGGGTCTTATGAACCAATGTTTGGCATTTAAGATTATTTAAAGCGTACCAAACCAAAGAGATTTCCTCCAGGGGGTGTAAGGGTCCGGATTCAACCCCTTGTAGCTCATCTGGATGAGGAACTGGCAGAATAATTGGCCTGGTTCAGGAAAAGGCATCCATGGGCTTTGTGGACACTCATTTCTTATTATGACCGATTGATAGATTTAAATATTACAGAGGTAGCCTCTATATGTGAAGAAGCCGGAAAATTTCAAGGGAAGGCCTGCTATACTAATTGTCTCAATCAGCTAAGTCAGGCGTTATTGACCTTAGAAGAACAGTTGAAATATAGAAAAATGAGAAAATTTCAACGAGACAGATGATTATGAGTGGGGTAAACCTTTTGGTCCCAACAAAAATGTCAAATTCAGCAATGTGGGTAAGAAATCTTCTAAAGAAAGAGACCCAGCTCCATTTTGCAAAAGACTCATCGAGTGGGACTTCAGCAGATGATTCCTCCTTCATGATGGATTCTGAGGCACCATATACCGTAGCACCTCCAGCCCCAAAACCTAGGAATTCTGATACCCTTTTAGGGGTAGGGTATGGAGGGGAGGGAAAAAGCATCATGGGAATAAACAGTGTAGAAACTCTATTGAAAGTGATGACATGCAAATAGATATCTGTAGCAATGTTTTGAACATCTCTTCACCATCTCTCTCACACAAGCTGAATTGCAGCTTCTAAATAACTTTGTACCCACTTTCTTCGTTTCGGAGGATTCATTAGCACAAGATGTTATTGAGTTTTGCCGTTTATTGAATCTTAGGATATATTTTGATTCTTCATCTAACATTTGTGATTCTGATACTTTCAGATTTCGGAAGTCCACATTCATGCCACCCATGCATCACTCAGTCCACATGTTTCAACACATGGTTCTCAAAGATCTAGATTTTTGGTCCTGGGAGTTCTGGATCAAGCCCCACAACCTTTCTAGGACTGAACAACAGATCATTTTTGACTTACAACAAAATAGGGATCTAGTCATTCTACCAGCTGATAAAGGTGGGGCCATAGTGGTCATGGACTGGTGAAAATATGATGCTGAAGCCCAGAGACAGTTGAATAAATTGATCAGTTTCTCTTGCTAGCAAGGGATGAAGGTATTATCTCCCAGTCCACTTTGTACCATCTTATTGTCTCTGATCCTAGGCACTAATACCTATATTTGCTACCAAAGATCCACAAAAACTTACATGAACCCCTAGGAGGTTCTATATTATAACATCGAAGCCTTACAACTTCAAATGTTATAATATCAAACCCAGTAGAGCTCCACAGTCGAGGAAATAGCAAAGCTGCAGAACACCGAATACTTTCCTAGGGAAAGTATTCGGTGGGCCATTTCTGCAGCTTCGCTATTTTCTCGACTGTGGAGAGAAGGTTACAGACTGGGTTAAGGTAAGTGTGTGAACAAAGGTGAGTGTGCGATTGGGCACAGGTTAGGTGAGTTAGAGTTAGGGCACGGGTCAGGTAAGTGTGCGATTGTGTGGACGTGAGGGTTAGGGTGGGGTAGGTGAGTTAGGGTTAGGGAGCGGGTAAGGTGAGTGTGCGATAGTGACGGAACTTAGGGCTAGGGTTGGGTTAAGGTAAGTGGATAGCTAGTGGTGTATGTGTGGTTTAGTGTAGGGTTTTGTGAAGTGTGTGTGGATTATTTATTTTGGTGTGCTTGTGTTGTGTGTATGTTTGTCGGAACAGCAAATTTTTTCCTGGGAAAAAATTCGCTATTCTGACTGTTCGGTTTTCTGGTGTTTCGCTCTACTGGGTTCAATATTATAACATTTGAAGTTGTAAAACTTCAATGTTATAATATAGACCCCCCCCCACAAGGGAAGACCGATTGTATCTGGGCGTGGATCAATTACTGAACCATTGTCACAGTTCTTGACACAACGCATTCAGCCTCTTCTTAAATATGTTAGAGCTCACATCCAGGACACCACCCAGTTCCTACAGATAGTCTTGGATATACAACTTGAGTGAGCCAGGTTGGTTGTTATGTACCCTTGATGTAGCGTCTCTATATGCAGGCATTCTTTATTAAGTGGGTTTGTTGGCCTTTGAACATTGGCTTTATCAAGCCAAGCTCTATCTACCTGGCTTTAATACATTTCTTATTGGCCTTGCTGAACATGTACTTACCAAAAACATCTTCTATTATCATGGGAAATGCTTCTGGCAGGTTCAGGGTACGGCTTTGGAGGCTTCTTTTGCCCCCATTTATGCTGACCATTTTATGGTTTATGTGGAAGAGTGATTTACAATGTAACCCACAATTTATATCTTGAGGAAAATGATATGTGGAGATGCTACCTGAATGACTGCTGGATGGTTTGGAAAGCTGATGAGGGGTATTTGTGTGAGTTTATGGAATACATCAGTGGCAATAAGTGGGAGATCCAGTTTACTGTTAACTATATAATGTTGATCAAATCACCTTCTTGGATGTTTTAAACACAAGAAATCTGGACCACACTTTGGATACGCAGGTTTTTCGTAAGTATCCACAATATAACTCATTATTACACTCCTCCAGCTTCCACCCACCCCACATCACACACAGCATCCCCAAATCACAGTTCTTTCATATAAGATGGATTTGTTCCCGTCCTGATAAATACCATGATTATAAACAGGACCTTATCAATAGGTTCAAATCCCGTGGGTAAAAAACTGGTACCATACTTACAGCTAGTCATTTGGCATCTTCAAAGAATAGGAATGATCTTTTGGCATACAAGGACAAACAACAACTTGGGCAACCTGAACTTAGATTAACTACCACCTTTGGATGCAATATCAATGTTCTATTAGATTTTGTCAACAAACATTGGAATATATTGCTAGCGGATGATAGGTTATCAGGTTTTCTAAATGATAAATGCCTCTTTTCTTACTGGAGGGGCAAAACCATGGTTCGCATTTTAATCATTATAAACAAGGTTTGACTGTGGGGGGAACCATCCAAAACTACTCTAACAGGAGATTTATTGCAGGAGTGTTCAACATGTGGTCATTGTGTTCACTGTGTCACGGTGGCCAAGTCCAAACAGTTCACAAGCAAGAAGATCGGGTTGGTTTTTGATATCAGATTTTTGGCCAGTTGTGGAACGGATTGGGTTATTTACCTGGCAACCTGTACATGTTCCGCTTTTTATATAGGCCAAACGTCCCATCCAGTCAGGATACCGAAATCTGAACATTTATTTATTTATTTATTTCAGTTTGATGACCAGGGAGGTCCACTGGGCTCAGGAGCCCATTTTCAGTGGAGGCCCAGGAAGAAAAGCTCCACATTACATATTAAACATTAAGATACAACAGATTAAAATTAAGATTCAGAGATACAGATACATTATAAATCAGAGACATGATGTGGTATACCGGTTACATTGCATGTGAGTCATATGTTGTTCAATGGTTACATAGAATCTGAGTCTTGTTATGGCAGTATGGCAGAAAAAGTACAAATGTTAGGGAGATGAGAAAAGAGAAAAGGGAAAGCAAACTATTTACAATATTTACATTATGTATACAAGATAACACTGAAGAACGAGTAACATCCTGGGGAGCTAAGTTGTTAGAAATAGGAGTAGTACGGAAATGCAGTTTAGAGTAGAGAGAGAAGAAGGCTAGGTGCAGAAAGTGCAATTGCACTTCTAATTACAGAAAAAGTAGGAATGGAGATTAAAAAACCTATTAATGCATTATTATTCTTTGACTCATACCACAGCCTCTTTCAGGTTTACTGTTACTGACAGGATAATTGGTGATCGGGCTAATAAATTAGGTTGGCATGATATATTGAACAAGAAAGAAAAAAAGTGGATCATTAAGCTGGGGGGATTATTTCCACCAGGTCTAAATTAGCATCTATAGCCAACCAGTTAGGGGGACTTTTGTTGTATTATGTGGTGACTTTTATGTATATTAGGGTTGGCTTTGTTGCCTGAACTTTAACACTGAGGAAGGCTTAATAACTTTTGGGCTGAAACCAGCCTGTTTTGCCTAATTTATATTTAAATAAATACACACATTTTTAGGAACCTTACGCTTGTGTGTCCTGGCCTGTTGTTTTTTGATTGCATTCGTGTATTCTCGGGCCGTGCACTTGCAGTACTTGCAGGAGCTCTTCATTTTAATACATGGAATAGCCTTCCTAACCAAATAGCAGTACTGAAAACAGTAATGTAATTATAATTTAAGGGACTTGTGTCAATTTCTAAATGTAAATTCCAACAAATTCCACATAAATCTTTGATCAAAACTCTTTTTTAATATAAAAAAAATTTAAGTTTAATACCACATTTCTAACTATACTTGAGTCTAACGCCCCAAAAAGACAAATTAGAATTAAAACTAATATAGCACCCTGGCTAACAAAGGAGTCTAAATCCCTAATTAAACTAAGAAACAAAACCTGGAGTATATGGCGTACAACCAAGTCCCCCCTCGATCGTATTAAATTTCAACAGCAAAGAAATCTGACCAAAAAATCTACAACCCTAGATAAAAAAAACTACTACTGCCAACTACAAAACAAACACCAAAACAACCCCAAAAATTCTGGGCTAGTTTAAACAAACTACTCCACCCAGGTAAAAGCTCAACTCCTACCCCAGAAAAACTATCAGACAAAATCCCAGAGGAAGTTGCCAATTCCTTTAATAGCTTCTTCACGGACACAATACAATCTCTAGCCAATCAGCTATCTACTACTTGCCCCCAGTTTACAGATAACACCCTAAAGTCCATACACACCTTTAAATTCCAACCTGTCCCCACTGCCTATATATGCTCACTGTTGAAGAAACTTAAACCAACTACTCTCTCCGCTGACCTCCTCCCAGCCGAATATTTACAAAAAGCCGCTGATGTCATAGCTTACCCCACCTCGATACTCATCAATCGTACCTTGACTGAAGCCAAAATCCCCTCAATATGGAAAATATCCTATGTAATCCCACTCCATAAGGGAGGCACATCGACAGAACTGTCAAATTACAGGCCCATAGCCATATTGTCCCCTCTGGCCAAAATCATGGAGAAATGTGTGCACAAACAGCTCCTTTGCTATCTCACCCAGAACAACCTAATCTCCAGTTCTCAACATGGCTTTAGACCATACCATAGTACAACCACGGCTCTTCTCTCATTTACTGAT
>NC_056734.1:199265783-199275783 GCF_019279795.1 Protopterus annectens
AAGGAGGTTTCTCTGTTCACCTGTGAGAGAGGGAGCTTTGAGCAGCCATCTGTCCCTGGAGGAGTGGTTCCAGCCCAGAAGTTAGAAGTTTATAGGCCATTTTGGGCTAATTTCTATCTGTTTCATTTATCTGCTGTAAAAACCACGTTTGCATGGTTTTGCACATCTGGCCAGCGCCGGTTAGCTAGGGCTAAATTTATCCCGGCTCCGCCAAGTCTCCTCTTCAGTTTTTCCCTTGAAAGTAGTCTAACTCTCATCCTAAGCACTTAAAAAGCATCTTACAATCTAGCACTTGCTCAGACCTAATAGCAAGCACTAATATACCCTGACACTTGATTGCCCAGCAGGGCAAGGCTCATTATTCACCCCTCACCAACCAAGCGACTAAGCAGCTCACCCTACTATTCAGGCATGACCAAAGGGCAATTTCAGGTATACTCTCCAGTCCAGCTAGTGAACCTGGGTATCCTGAGGCAATGTTACAACTGCCTCATGTACAAAGACAACCCTCTCCTCCTACCACAAAACATTAACATGTGCAAGAGATGCAATTATATAGCTAAATTGGAGGCTAAGCTCTCTCTACCCAAGACTGGAACAGGCAGTCATGAGGAGAAGGTTAACACTTGCAACACACCTCCAGCCACACATAGACATAGTAAACCAGCATTGGCAAAAATTATACATAAATACATGAAATCATACTCAGAGGCTCTAAATAAAAATCTGCAAAAGCATTAGAGACCTCCAAAGCAGACACCCAAAAAACCTGCACATCCTGTCACAAACCAGACAACACATAAAACACAAAATCAGTGTGCCGCACAATCACAGCACTTAAGGCAAAATAACATACCTAATACACTAGTAATAGGTGACTCTATAGTCAGGCATACTGATGTCCCACTCACTAGGCTGGACAAGGAGAAGGTTACTGTCAGTTGCCTGTCAGGAGCCAGAATCCGCCACATAACACAAGCACTCAAGTTACGCCAGAACAAGTACAAATATGACTCTGTCATTGTTCATGTTGGTGTGAATGACCTGAGACGTACCTCCCTGGACTACATGAAAAGAGACATGGAAGACCTCTCTGACCATGTAGTGGAGATGGGTATGACCCTGACCCTGAGTAGCATCCTGCCCTCACCAAGAATGATACCGCAGTATAAAGAAAAAAATGATCAATTTCAGCAATTGGCTAAGCTTCTGGTGTCATTCAAAGGGGATCCAGTGTCTGTCAGCCTGGGACGACATGCTCAACAAGCCTTGTTGCTTCGCAAGAGACGGCTTGCACCTGTCACCCCTAGGCTTTCAAATACTGGCCAAGGCTCTTGCTGCCCCCATAGTGCCTTGTTTAGGCATGGCTCAAAAGTCAAACCCACCTCCGTAAACAGCACAAATAAAAAAATGAGGGTTATGCTACTCAACACCAGGAGTTTAAATCTCAAAATGCATGTGCTCGAAGCACTCCTCAGTATGGAGAATGTCGACATCTGTGCAGTAACTGAAACCTGGTTCAAGGCTCCACAGAAAACCCCAGCACTACCAGGTTACAACTCATACTACACATTTTGGTCACAGAACATAGAACGAAACACAAAACGAGGGGGTGTATCCATATTCATCAAGGATAGCTACACCTCCAGGTTAGTGGCGCAGCATGATACCTCCGAGATCATCCATGTGCAACTAACATCAGGCAAATCTGCAATGCAAATTGTGGCCTGCTACAGATCACCCTCCATGACTCAGGACCACCACTCCGCCTTTCTGGAGACACTGGAAAACATGAAGGTCCTACCGAACACCCTGATATTGGGTGATTTCAATTACCCTACCATTAACTGGGAAAACTACTCAAGTACAAACTCCCAGATCCAGTGCTTCCTGGAATTTATCAACTCAAATGCCCTGGATCAGCTAGTAAACTCCCCTACCAGAGGTGAAAATATATTGGACCTGGTCATCACCAACATGGGTGACAGGTGTTCCACACTGTAGGTCAACTCATCACTGGTTAGATCAGACCATAAACTAATCACTCTGGATGTCCACACCACACCACCACCTCCAACCAAGGAAACCACAGTGAAAAACTTTTCTATAACAAACTTCACCTTACTTAAGACAGAGGTGGTAAGTTTCACAGCCCCCATGCTAAAGGATAACAGTGTCCAAGATGCAGGAACCTTTACAAATGCACTCTATGAGCACCTACAAGGATGCATGGATCATGCCATCCCTAGCAAAACCAAGACTCACTTCCCTGAAATCAGTCTGGTGGACCCCTGCCATAAACAGGCTATACAATAGAAGGAGGAAACTAGTTCAGAAAAAAAGCAAATCCCAAGAAGGAAAGACATCCCTGATCAGTATCAGTAAGAAACTAAGGTCCCTCATAAAATCCTCCAAGGCTAACTTCGAAAGAAAAATAGCCAAGGATTCGAAAGATAACCACAAAGCCTTCTTTAGCTATGTCAAGAATCAAAGTGGCAACTCACAGATATGCTTTGAGCTAGTGCAAAATAGCACAAAATATACTGAACCCACTGATATTACCAAATCCTGGCAAATAGATTCAGTGCAAACTTCACCCCCCCACCCCCAAAAGGGCCTACAACAATACCGGAAAAGTGTAGTGTCCCGGAAATCACAGACGCACAGGTGAAAATAGCCCTTTCAAAAGCCAAAAGCACAGCATCAGTGGGGCCAGATGGTGTCCCAGGCTGTGTCTTGCACAAACTACAGAATGAACTAACCCCCCACCTAAACACACTGCTCATCCTCAGCCTCTCCACAGGCTACATGCCCAAAGAATGGTGCACAGCAACGGTTATTCCACTCCACAAAGCAGGGGCCACAACTGACCCTGGTAACTATTGTCCCATAAGCCTGACTCGCCTGGTCTGCAAGGCTATGGAGCACATCATCATGTAACTCATTAACAAAGACATTGGGAACCTCCAAACACTTGACCCGACCCAGTTCGGCTTTGTTAAGGGCAGATCATGCCTAATAAACCTGGTTGACTTCTTCGAGACAGTCACCAAGGCCATAGATGCGGGGAAGATAGTTCACACAGCCTACCTTGACCTCACCAAGGCTTTTGACGCCATTCCCCACTCGGGAATTATAGAAAAACTCACCAGTCTGAACATAAACCCCTACGTCATGAGATGGGTTGCCAACTGGCTTACAGACAGAACTCACACGGTAAGAATAGTGGGCTCCACGTCTGACTCTAAACCAGTCACAAGTGGTGCTCCACAAGGCTCGGTCCTGGGACCCCTACTGTTTGGCATAAACTTCTCAGAAGTACAGGCAAACACAGGAGGACTATGGCTAACCAAGTTTGCCGATGACTGCAAACTGAGAGCCATAATTGACTCTCTGACTGACACGGACATTCTCCAAAAGGGCCTTACTGAGACAGACACCTGGTGTCAACGTCATGGCCTCAAGCTAAATGCCAAAAAATGCATAGTCATCCCGTTTGGGAAAAACAAAACACCCATGAATTACCACATAGTTGGCAGCCCCCTTAATACAGAAGATGTAATAAGAGATCTGGGGACCCAGGTAGATAGTAATCTCTCCTTTGACAATCATATTGCCAAAGTAGTTAGGAAATCCTTCTATGTAGCCCATCTAATTACTAATGGGTTCGCATCTAGAAATAAAGAAGTTATGGTGCCCCTCTGTTCGTCACTCATCAGACCCATCATAGAGTACAATGCCCCATTTGGAATGTACCTCACAAGACACTTCCACCAGCTGGAAAGACCACAAAAGTACCTCACCAAGAGGATTACTGGCCTCAAACATATGTCCTATGCAGCCCGACTGGAAAAACTCCAGCTGTACTCAGTTGCATATCGCTTACTCAGAGGTGATCTCTGCCTGACGTACAAAGCCATGTCCAACTCAGAATTGATGGACATGCTCCACCTAAAGAAATCCAAGTCACTGCGAGCCACGCTCTCTAGTGAGCTAAACCTCACCACAACAATAAATAAAACATGCTGGAGGTGTAGATTCCTGTCACAGAGACTCCCCATGCTTTAGAACAAAATTCCTAACTACATTAGGCAGAACCCCTCACTAACACTCTTCAAGAGAAACCTTGACGAGTGGATGCGTAACAGAAAATACACCCCTGGCTCTTCTTGACAGAGACTCAGTTAATTAATCAATGGGGTGGCGAAATCTGACACACTATGGCTAGGCTTATAAATGCCCTCACGCAGATAGCCTAGTATCTACCTATGAACCTATGAACCTATGAACTTATAATACATACAGACCACATGTATTGGGATATAAATTCTTTGGTAGTCTCCAGTAAGTCTTTTGAGTCTTTTTTTTTAAAACACTATAATAATGAAAACTTCTTACATTGCCAGTCTTTCAGAAAAAGACAGCAACATTCCTCCCTTGAGGTAATCACTTCCAAAAGGCATGTTAGAATTTTATGAAAGGTACTGCTGTGTCATTCTGAGGTGACTCATCACGAAAGACAGAGGTGCCCTGAGCAAAACACTTCTAGAAAATGCAACATGATGGTTTGATAAATGCATAAATGTCTCTTCACGTGTCTTAGGAATACAAAATTCCCACACTGTTAGTCAAGAACCGTGAACTAGTCAAGAACCTCCTTGAACTAGCTAGTGAAGTTTCAGTGAGTGCTGTACAGAGGGCTGCCTGAGTATAAGTATTCAGGATGCTGGTTCCTCAACTGGTGATCAGACAGGAAAGAGCAGGAGTTTGTCTGAAGACAATTCCATTTCATTATAACAAACAGTGATGACATTTTTATAGCCTGTCTTTTTTTAATAAAGTACTGTGTGCTTTCATACTCTGGAAGACATCACTTGAAAACTGTCTTAGGACAAAAAATTTACTACTGCTTTTGATTTTACTGATGCTATCAGGTTCCTGAAGTCACTGACAAAATTAAATATAATCCAAGTAGTAGAAGTAATAGAAAGAGCCAGTCTTCCTTCAAATATATTTTCTGTATTTTCTCATGTGATATGTTAATAATACTTCAACTGTATTCAGTACTGGATATACAGTTTATAATCAAATAACATTTCATCAATATAAATATATATATATATATATATATATATATATATATATATATATATATATATATATATATATATATATATATTTATTTATTTAGTTATATAACAACTGCTGAAACAGTACTTCATGTGTACCATGCTCAAATTTCTGTTCAGACAACTTTTGTTTTATTTACAAAACAAAAATATCTGGTTTCCTAACCTGACAGACTTAACTAGCACATCTGACTTTTTGGCACTTTTTCCCCAAATTCACCTGTTCAGGTGCTTAGGCAAACAGGGATGCAGTTTCTGTACTTGTCCTGTTATCTTTAGCTGTCCAGAATTTCTCGCTGGGCAGCTCCTGTTAATTGGTTTCAAAACTGGTAATATTAAAATGTGTCGTACACTTGAAACCTTCTTCTCCAGTACCTGCTTAGCAGGTGTCCAAAGCATACAGTGGTACACAGCAAGTAGTCAGGGTTTAGAAACAGAATAGCAAATTCTTGTTTGCCTTTAACTCTACATATCTAAATAATCTCTAGCATGTCTAAAGTGTGTATGCATGGTAATCCTTCTGCCCCCTGCACATGAGTCAGACTGCTGTCATTCTTGTTGCTGAAATATTACATGATGTTGTACCTTACAAAGAGTAGACAAAAATCCTTCCTTGTACAAGAAGCCAATGCTCAAAAAATTCTCAGAAAGCATCTTCTTGGTGCATTCTTCCTCTAAGGATGGCTAGTTCCTTTTTCCATATTCATGTCTGTTTTAAAATATCCCATGTCTGGTCAATGATACATTTTTTTCTACAGTAACATAACTGCTCAAATTTTCCTACTGGATGCCGCTTCTTCAGCCCTTTATAATCTCCTGTTGAAAAGGGTTCAAGAAGGTTTCAAATAAAACTAAATTAAAATTCTATTCTAGTCTCAGCTACATTTTAAAATGAAAGCACTTCTCTAGATGAGCAGTGGCTCAGTGATTAACATGGCTAACATAGGGTATCACTTACACATTCAATAACCATCCATCAAAAACTGATATGGGAAGTCTGAAACGCCAACAAGATACCCAATCACAAGGGTAAAGTCCTGCACACAGGGAGTGATAGGGTTTTGCTCAACACATAACATATCAGTGGGTTGGTCTTTTGGTCTTCTGGGCTTACCGAAGTGGCTTCAATGAATCTGGTGTTGAAATATAAAGGATATTTGAAGCCATTTATTGATTAGATTCCTGATTTGATTCTTAAGTCTAGTACCTTCCGTAAAGAGCAAGCATGGTTGTATATTGGTTTTTCATCTTGCCCCATATTCTAAAGACATGGTAGAAAATTGAATGGTAACATTAAATTAGACCTAGATGTGCATGTATGAGCATACAGTCTATAATAGGCTGCCATCCCATCTTGGACAAGACCACACCTACAACTACTGCTTAAAGCTCTAACTCTGGCTCCCTGAGACTTTGACTTGATTAAAGCATGTAATGAAAAGTGATGGATGTACATCTGTCTTCATTTAAACAAAACTTTTCTAACTCTGTGCCCTTCGGGTATTTGCATGTAAAACATATAGTAATTGTCTTCACTACATTAACTCCCCTGTTCACCAGTGGTCCATAGGTTGTTGATGCCTTTCTGGGAATCCAAATTAGTGTTTAAGAGACATGACACTTAAAAAGTGTGATATACATTTTGTTTTAGAATGGCTTTGTATATAGGTGTGTTTGTGAATGTTCAGCACATACAGCTGATTCAGCATCACTGTTTTGGCCCATTCTCATATAACATGTATGTACATGTATACACAGATAGCTACACATATGTTTATTTACCTAGCTAGCTATACACAAACATAAACGCTGTTCAAACCTGTCAGTGTACATACTATTTTCTTCCCTTCTGCAATTATTACAGATATTTGGATTTAATTTAAAACTTTTATTTCAAATTTTATAGTAGAAACACTGATAGCCATTGGCTATACAAACAATACAGTCTCACAATGAAAACAGACTTAGCATGAACAGTAAACTTCTCTGCCCTTGAAATTAACATTCATTGAAATGGCATTGAAACCCACATTGAAAGAAAATGCATCTGGGCAAAGGCGGATTAAGTTTATCTTTAGGCTGCTTTCAAACCATGGGGGTCCTAGAACACATTTTTAGGACCATGAAGACCATGCATGAAGCGGTTACTAATGGCAAACAACTTTACGTTTCAGTGCTTCATCTACAAATTTCATTCATGCTGCCCTTGAAAAATGAATTGCCAATGTTATATTAAAAATAGTTGGTAAAACTGCAATAGGGAATTTTTGGCAAACTGAGAACAAGTTCATTGTTACTAGGCATGTCATCTAAAGGAGGGCACACTCAGGAGTGCAGCACCCCCATCCCCACTTAAAGTACACCACTATCAGCCATACATCTATATTGTGCGTGAGTAGAACCAACAGGCTCCTGCACCATAGGCAAATATGCTACCTGTTGTGCTACTAGCAATGCTTTTAAATTCTATAGCACAAACACTGACAGCCATTTGCTAAACAAAACAGTTTCACATTGAAAACAGACTTTGAGCAACATTAAACTACTCTTCCATTGAAACTCACAAATCTTTGAAAATGCAATGAAATGCACAATTCATTGAGCAGTCTGGTAGTTGGCGTAGAGGATTCAGGTTCTTGTGTCCTGTAACCAAAGTACAGGGTTTGAGCCTGAGTAAGTCAATTGACTAACCTGCCATCCTTAACTAGGGCATTACACACACACACACACACAGAGAGACACACACACACACACACACACACACACACACACACACACACACACACACTGAACTAACAACTTACAGGAATGGAATGTAACTCAATAATAGAATGGCTGCAGCAAGTTTCAGTTTTGTGCACACGGAAAAATTAAGCAGAGGAATATTTGCATTACATACTCGTAGAATGAAGCAGGAATGAACATTTGGCATGCATGCATTGTAGTAAAGTACATTTGTATGCAGATAGCCACATTAAAGAAATGTTTTAATTTGTTTTGAATTGTTTAATTAAAAAGTAAATGTAGCAGGCCCCTGGCCAGTTGACCCCACAGCCAGTGGGCCCTAGGCAACGGTCTAGGCTGTTTAGTGCTGGATCTGGTCACATGTGTGGATATGTGGATGCATAGGGTACTGCAAAATTTTCCCTGCTGAACTGTCATATCTTGCCACTTCTGAGCAGTGAAAATAATAATAACCTTCAAAACTCATATCAGAGTTTCAGAAAGAGGAGCACTTTCATATTTTTCAAACTATATAATCTTCTGATAACACACTCCATACAGTAAGTAATAAGGATTCTTCTGTAGTTTACATTAGTTATTTAAAAAAGTTAAGTACTCTTAAAACAGTATAACATTATCAAGAAAAGCTGTAACTCTCAAAAGAGGAAGGCTAAGTTTTAGACCAAAAATCACATTGCTGTGCGTAAATCATAGTAATTGAGAGATATGTGAATCACATCAGCACAGAGCAGACCTCTAAACTGCACGTACTTTGGAGGAACATTCCAATTTTCAGACTTGATTTACCCCTGCACAAGATGTCCGTATTTTTGAAGCTGTGTCCCTATTTTCAGGCTTGATTTACCCATTCACACATTTTTCTGAAACCCCACCATCACGTGAATCTGTCTAGTACAAAGAAAACCATACTACATGACTGGCACTCTAATGGCAACTATAATCTAATGAAGACACATATTTTACATATCTCACTTGTTCTTAAGCAAAGATTAATGGCCTTTCGTGATTCAGTTTTGCAACGCAGTTCATTAAAGTCTCCAGATTTCCCCGGTCCCTTTGATAATGTGCTTAATATCATTTTTTTCATTCTTTTTTTAAACCTGTGCTTTTGAGTAGTGTCCCACATTCCTTCTGGAAGTGCAAAGAGTTTTGTGCTATTTAGCATTCAACATTTAAACTAATTAGATGTAGAGAGTTTTGTTGGATGTTTCTACTTTTTAAGAGCTTTTGCACCTATGTTCAATCTCTACAGGGTGAGAGAGAGGCACGGCACAGACAGGAAGATGGAAAGGAAATTATATAGTATATAATTCCAATATTTTAAAAAGGTAAGATATTCTGTTTTTGAAATAAGGTAATTCATGCTTTCACCCACAGTGTTTTGGGAAGGAAGACACTAGTTTATTACTCATGTTATGCCCTTATGATCAAAGGATACCCACTTCTATAGGCAGAATGTGCATTATCTGTGCCTGGTGTGGTGTATACTCAGTCCATGACAGTGTTATTTCTACCCTTGTTATGCACTGCAAAAATGTTGTAGACTATATAATTTCCTATGAAATATATTAGAACTTCTTCAGTTGCTGCTGTATTACTTTTTGTTACTTATTATATTTTATCATGGTGCAGTTCAAGGGCTCCAGGTGGCACAATGAAATAGCAATTAGTATTACTGCCTTACACTGTTTGGTTCTGCACTCCATTTCTCAGCTTGGGTGCTCTCTGTGAGAAGTCTGCATGTCTTCCTTATTTTTACATGGATTTTCCTGTAGTGCTCTGATTTCTTCCTACAGCCTAAACATGTGTCATAGGCAAATGATCTATCTGTTTGTCTGTCTGCCCACCCTGCAATGGGTTGGTACCCTTGTCATGATGGGTTTCTTCTCTATAGGGTAATCGAGTACTCTTGCTTTCATGTGATCATGGTAATCAGAAAAATCATAAAAGAATAAAATCAGAGGTTCAGATAAAATGTCTTTATTAAATATTTTATTACATTTATACAACTAGCAACAAATGTGCAGAATACATACTGTTAAAATTCATATGAAAGTTTAAATCTGATTTCACACTAAGTTATTTTCCATTTGGTCTTTCTTTTTCTCTTTAACTTTCTTCCTGTC
>NC_056734.1:199280783-199352177 GCF_019279795.1 Protopterus annectens
AGATAAATAATGGGCTGTAGAACAACTTCCATTCTTTAAGTCACTCTGTAATAAAATCTTTTTCTATTGCAAAAAAAGGCATGTAACTGGGTAAACAGTGCTAGATTATGATGCGCTTTCAGTTCTAAACAACAATGGTTTGCCCTGCGTAGCACTACAGACTCTCCTCTACTAAAGCAAATATCTGTTTTGAAGAGTAAACTGAATTATTAACAATTAAGCTTTCTTATAAACTTTGGGATCAAAATGGGTATCCTATTTCATACAACCACTTTCAACATACAGTGCAAGACTAAACCAAACTGAATGTACCCCTGCTGGAGGTACAGAAAACAATGTCAACAGGAACATGCCACGCCAGCTGTGAATTTATTTTGCAAAAATGTTCATAACTGTTCAGGTACAAGCTATATGTAAAACCAAGCTACATCTTTTAATTTTAGAAAACACATTTCGTTTCAAAACCAGTTTAGGACAAAGTATGAGTGCATGAAAATTAGTGAGTCTAGATATTTCAGGAAGACATTACCAGTGAAAGTTTTAAGAAAAAGCTAGAAAATAACTTAAATAAATTAAAAGACTGATTTGAGTATAGTTGTGCAAGTCCAGGAAATGAAGGCAGTAACCTCTACTGCCTGCTAGAGAATGCTGTATTAAGACAGTAGGCATACTGGGAGTTAGTTCAGAGCATTTGCACAATACTAGGAAAAAGAAGCAATAAAAAAGCAACCAACAGCATGGCAGCAGATAAAGGTATAGGAAAAAAGGATCCTGCACTCTTACATAAATCTATACATATTCCGGGAACTGAAAGGACATTTAAAAACAGCATTTTTTTCATGAAATGAAGAAAAGTCCAAAGTGAGAACTACAACATATGTTCCATTTGAAAATGCATGAAATATGACCCAGGAAAATATTTATATAATGATGCTGGATGTTGCACTTACCCTCAACAAAAGTAAATGAATACACTGATAAAGTGAGACAAGACCAGAAAACATCGTAATCTTTTAAAATGTAAAATTATGTGAACACGTGAGAGAGTCTGATTGTCAAAATGCAGTGAGTTACACTTTTTCAAGCCATGCTAGTTTACTTTTTTCCTTTTACATGCATTCTTATTATCATATGCACTTTTAGACTGTTACAACAAATTATATATTTCTATTTTTATGTCTGTTTTGCTAGCATTAATTTTATTTATTGGCATATGTATTTTAGTCTCTCTCTCTCTCTCTCTCTCTCTATATATATATATATATATCATGCTATTTTTATGTTTATGAATACTATGTCAAGGATATTTGAATGCCTAGTGGGAGTGCAGACCAGCTGTTCCAGAGCATTTGCATTGACAAAGTCCAGGAATCTCTGAGCCTACATTTTAGTGGTCGTATATCGTTCCCAGTTTATGAAGGGATAGTTAAAATCGCCCATGAGTAGTGTGTTGGGTAGAATGGTAAATGATTCTAGTAACTTTAGGTATGCAGAGAGGTTTTCATGGTTCATGGATGGGGACCTATAGCCAGAGATAATTTGGTAGTAATATGGTACGGGATTTTGCCTATTGTCAGCTGGACATGGAGCAGCTCAAGATAATCATCCTGCCTGACCAATCTAGAGTTTGATTGTTTTTTATGTAAATAGAAACACCTCCTCCTTTCATTTTTTCTTTTCAAAAGGTGGTCTGAATGTGTGATAGGCATTGCAGCCTTGCACTGCTGGGGTGCTTTCAACAGCCTTGAACCATGTCTTGGTAGCTGCATAGACATCATCCTTCTCCAGGGCAAGGAGAGCTTCCAGGGAGTGCAGCTTCTTATTAAGACTCCTAGCACTGAGCAGTAGTATACGTACAACTTGGCCTTAGTAGAATTTGTTACTTTGGTAGGCTTGTTGGTTTTGCACTGCCTAAAAGAGGCACTATGGGTGTGGCTAATGCCTTGGCCAGTATTCAAAAGCCTAGTGACCATAGGTCCACGCCATCTCTGGCAAAGCAGCGTGGCCTGTCGATCATGTCACCCCAGGTTGACAAATACCAGGTCCCCTTGGAAAGACACCAGTAGCTATACCAATTATTGAAGTCAATAATTTTTCATTTATACTGTGGTATCATTGTTGGTGAGGGCAGAATGTTGCTTAATGCAAGGATTATACAAGGCTGCAATACATATTCAGACAGGTCCACCATGTCTCTCTTCGTATAGTCCAGGGAAGTGTGTCTCAGGCCACTCACACCCACATGGACTACAATGGACTCATACTGGTACTTGTGGTTGAGTGATCTGAGTGCTTGCATGATCTTGGCAAATCCTGGCCCCTGACAGGAAATTGACTGCAACCCTCTCTTTATCCAGACTGGTGAGGGGGGCATCTGTGTGTTTCATGATGGAGTCTCCTATGAACAAGACATTTGAATGAGGGGGGCATCTGTGTGTTTCACGATGGAGTTTCCTATGACCAAGATGTTTGAATGAGGGGGGCATCTGTGTGTTTCATGATGGAGTCTCCTACGACCAAGACGTTTGAATGAGTGATGTGTCTCCTTAAGGGATTGCTTGTGGACAACCATGATGTGTATGTTTTATGTCTGGTAGTTGGTGCTGACTTGGTTTCACAACATAACAACAAAGTACAATACTTGCTGTTAGGTATTAAATGCATTTTTTTCCTTGGACTCCCCCTATGTACTCCCTGAAGTAGATGTCTATACCCACACACCCCTGCTTCTTACATGTACTGTCTCCATTAATGCTACTCTTCAAAGAAGGGAAATTCTTTAAGGTACAGCAAGAGTTATTGGGATTCACACTCTCTGGTCTTAACATAGAAAAGTAGCACCATTCTACGCTGGGCTACTAAGGAAATGGTATCAGTAATAGTCATCTCATTACCTGAGGTATCAAACAAACAGATAAAAATCAGGTAAAATAAATCCAATTAGCAAAGTATTTATAAATGTTATTGAAACAATAGTAGAGAAGCAGGCCATTGCAGAGTCAGATGGTAGATGGTAATTGATAGTCTGTTTGTGTCTGTTCATATAAATATCTAAGGGATG
Source organism: Protopterus annectens (assembly GCF_019279795.1). Taxonomy (NCBI): domain Eukaryota; kingdom Metazoa; phylum Chordata; order Ceratodontiformes; family Protopteridae; genus Protopterus; species Protopterus annectens. Next base: position 199,283,845 of record NC_056734.1, read on the forward strand.
ATAATTGTGTATCATCTGAGTTTTCAGTTTAGTAAAACAGTGATCAGCAAGAGAATAGAATACTAAACAAAAAAGTCTGTTTAATAATTTCATGTACAATTAGCATCTTCTTCACAAAGTGTTCCTGTTTATACACTTTACTCTCTGAAAGCATAAACATAACAGTATATAAAATCCATGCTTGCTGTTTTAAGAATGATGACTGCATGGCTAATCTGAATACACCATAGCAGATATCCTGTAGTGACAACAAACGGGAATGTCACATACTGAAATGTTATGAAACTAAGTCTCTGTAACCATTTGAAGATAGTAAAAACAAAGAAATGAAAAGTACCTCTGCTGGTTTACTGCCCTTTAGAAGGTCTGTGGTATTACTTTCAGCTTAGTCTAAAAGCTAAGCTGCCCCTAAAGGATTGCTACATTGAACATTTGCAGACACAGTCACACAAAGCTTGACTGCAGAAAATTAAGTGTATTTTCATTCCTTAGATACCAAAAATATAGACTAAATTGCCTTTCTCCTACAAATGTAGAAGTTAGTCTCAATCCCATGTGTACAGCTGTGAATGTACTGAGCAAACCTTATTAAATCTGTAAGCATCCCTACTAAAAAATAAAGAATAGTACTACAAATAAACATAAAAATAATGTGAGGTCAGTCAGGAAAAAATAAATAAATAAAAACAGAAGCTGCTGCATGAAGGAGGAGAGAACAATTAACATAATTTAGTGTTCCCCATCTTCGATTGTCATCTATGATTGTGAAACACAAGCAGGTTACCTATTTCAGCTTGCATCTCATTAAGAAATATAAAATTCATTATTTTCAGGAAAGACATATGAGGCCTTCTTCACATAAGAAGGCATGCCTTCATGATGTGATTTATGAAAACCTAACCAGTCCCTAAACAATTTTCACTATAATGCGCTGCTAAGAATACCTTAGGCAATCTGAAATTCTAGATGCGACTTTCATCACCATGGCTTTTACTCTCTTGCCCATCTTTCATACGATTTTCCACATTTTATAAAGTAGTATGTTGCCAGAAATGGGTAGAAAGAGACTAGAGAGGAATCACTATTTAATTTGTTTCAAACCTTCATGACTCAATGTATATTCATAAGACACTGAAGGTTGAAACAAAACTTTCAGGATGAAGAAAAACATCTTCAACAATGAAGCTGATGCCAGATTACTGAATGCAGGTTACCTTAACCAGGACCACTCAATGTCCAATCCGATCGAAGTTACGAACTCCATCTAAGTATTGCTGGTGCTACTGTCTGTTTCTCGCTCTTGCGAGAACCAATCAGTAGCCATCCAGCTATCCACATCACGTAAGTGACTATGGATGTGGGAGTCCACTTCCCTTCCACTTTACTGTGCGGTTAAACCGCATGGACTTCTGGCCAGCACATTGATGCCTTCTCTCCTTAATCTGGACTGCTTTTGCAGCAGTCCAGATTTACAGAAACTAATTTTTATTTTAAAACCCGGAACTCGACGAGCATGCACAGTTCGAGTTCCGGGACTTTGCGAGTCAGTCAACTCGCAGTTAAGCAAAGCAGCCATCCAGTAAACTGAAATGATATATGCATATTTTGTTTATTTTTTCTTCAGAACTGGGGGGGCTGCAGTCATGCAGTCCTATAGCACGAGCCACCACTGGTACAGGGTTTGATTCCCTCAGCCTTTATGTATTACTTGTGATTCTGCCAAGTTACTTTACCAGACAGTATTCTGGGTTACTCCTGAAAAGAGACACTTGCATCCAGTGGAGTGTCCCAGGCTGTCAGCAAATGAGTTGTATGTTAGTCTTTTGAATTCATGCACCTTTCACTTAGGTGCAAATTAGTCTTCACTATATACTATTTCAGTATGAATCCCAGCATGTCTCTTTGTAGTATAATGATGTGCCAGATGCATTTTCACTAAAAGTGAGATTCGGTGGAAGAGACGTTTACCGTTTCTCATGCCAAGTCTATTTTCAAAGGGAGAATGTTTTGATTTGTTCAAAAAATGGCTATTTTTTCTGCAAAATCTGAAATATATTTTAAAAGAAATCCAAATGTCAGTGATACCCACTTGTCCACAATCCATCTCCATTGACTCTGGAGGTATATGCCACTGCAGCATGGTGCTATTAGCCACCCATCTTGGTCAGACCTCTACTGAGTGATGTCACAAGGAATTCTTGATAGCAGAGAAGATTTAGGGAGGTCAGAAACAGGATGTAGTTGTCTTGCAAGTATCCAACCCCCCCCCCCAAAAAAAAACAGTATGTTATTTGCAGCAGTACATGATTTATGGGTTGTTGAGCAAAAGCTGATACGGCATTTATTTTGTTTTTAATTATTTTACTATATTCATTGCACTAAAGAATGAATTAATTCATTAACAGGCCTGGATTGTGTAATCTATTCCAGATGTGTTGCATTTTAGTAGTCTAAACATAATGCATTTTAGTAATATGTTTCGTAACACCTTCTTTACAGCCTCCAGTAATTACAAAGGGTTGACATTTGCCATGTCATATAGTTTGCATTATTTGGGGTGATGATCAGAAGAGTCTAATCTTCATCATCTGTTATGTAGTCATTGTTGCGTGTTACTGTGATACAGTCTTCTGTACAACACTGGATTGTAAAGGATTTCTGTATTTAGTTAAAAGCTGTGATTTTGGCAATTGGCGCAGGGGATTAAAGCTCCAACTCATTAAGAGCTGCTTCCTGTGGCAAGGGTACAGGGTTAGAATCATTCCACCTTTATTTACCTACTGTGTGATATTGAGCAAGTCACATAACTTGACAGTGCTTTGGGGCAACTGGGAATTTATACTAGGCTCCTTAATAGTCTTCAGGATTGCATACCTATTAACTATGAACCTGTTGTCACTTGCCAGTCATTCCTATATCATAGCTGATCTATTTCAGGAAATGTTATGGCAATATCATCAGCACACTATTTTTTTAATGCAACATAGGCAGTTTATTCTTCAATGGCATCAGGCATTGCATTTGTAGATAAGGCACTGAAATGCAAAGTTATTTGCTAGCAGCAACCTCTGCATTAGTAACGGTTTCCTTTAATGTGGCATTCAGATGACTTTTACTTCTGCAGAGATTGTGTATATTGACTTACTATATGCTATCAGGTGATTAATACTTATTATTCGCTCATACGTACTCCTTTGTTTAAACTAAGCTGCACATGGATGGGTCTTAATAGTATGGTGCTAATGATGTTTATACTATTTCATGTAGTTCAACCAATGCTAATAACAAAGTACAAGTGACTTTACTTATTCACAACAATAAGAGTTGTACATAGTCAACAAAGTGACTGTAACTGCTGGTGGGAGGCTCTCTGTAGATGGAAAATCTTGTGATCTCATCTGGTCATTTTTAACACTCTTTAATCTGGCTTTGCAGGACTAGGTTATGTGTATGTTTGTGTGTGTGTGTGTGTGTGTGTGTGTGTGTGTGTGTGTGTGTGTGTGTGTGTGTGTGTGTGTGTCTGTGTGATTGTGTGTGTGTGTGTGTGTGAATTAAGTTGCAATACCATGTTTACTGTGTGTTTATGTGAAACAAATTTGAAATATATGACTTTAGTCATCATTATTATTTTTTGATATAGGCATTTGTTTATTTTATCTAATTTATTTTATATTTGTTTACCGGGAAAGTCCGACTGGAACGAGGTCCATTTACAGCGGAGGCCCAGGGAGAAAAGCTCCACATCAAACAATATGTACAGTGGTAAATATACAATCAAAAAGATATATCATATGATAGTTTGTTCCAAGCAAGCTTAATTTACACATAGTAGACCCTGGATGGCAGTATTTGATGCAATCAAAGAGACATCACACAAGACATAATACTTTACACATAGTAGTCCCTGTATGGTAGTATTTGAATACTGTATAGTAGAGATAGCAAGCAGTGGAGAGAGGAGGGTAGCAAAACTTGTAGGAGAGCAGGAAAGCATTTATGTGATGGAAGGACGGAGCCAGGACTGCAAGAGGTGTGACTTAAGTGACTTTTTGAACAATGAGATAGGTGGTGCTGAAGAGATATTTTGGGGGAGGTTATTCCATTTTCTAGTGATGGTATGAGAAAAAAGAGCTTTCCCTGCAGTATTGCTGGCGTTTGATATACAGAGCAGGGTTTTGTTGGATGAGCATAGAGGACGGTTTGCTGAATATTGGTTTAGTAGTTGGTTTAGGGCTGGAGTTTTGTGGGGATTCTTTAGTATGTTGAAGGTGAGCACTAGTTGGTGGTAACTAATTCATTGAGGGAGTTCTAACCACTGTAGCGCCTTTAGGGCAAAACAGTGATGGCTTCTAAAAGTGGAGTTACTGGCGAATTTTGCAATTTTATTGTAACATGATTCTAGTTTGTCTAGGTCTGTTTTCCTGATGTGATTTAGGATTGGTGATGCATACATTAGGATAGACAAAAGGTGGGTTTGGGCTAGGGTGTTTAGTGCTTGGTCTGATAGGAACTGTTTGTGTTTGTATAAGGTTCCTAATTTTTTATGTACCTTTTTAATGGTTTGAGAGATACAAACATCAAAGTGAAGATCCTTATCTATTTCAACACTGAGGAGCTTAGTATGGGGGGAGGGAGAGATTGTGGTGCCATTTTTGGAAGTGATAGTGAAGGAAGGAGATGTAGTTCTGGATTTGCTGGGGGTGAAAATAATTAATTTGGTCTTGTTGGGGTTTAGAATAAGTTGGATATCAGTAATCCATTTTTCCACGGAGCAGAAGGATTCTTGGGTAAGCTTTTGAAGAGTGGTTATGGATGGGGCTGAGCAGATTAGGGTTGAGTCATCTGCGTAGTGTATAAGTGAAGCATGCAGGGTGGAGGTATGTAGTTTGTTGGTGAAAATGCTGAATAGTAGAGGACCCAGTATTGATCCTTGTGGAACACCTACAATAGTTGGTAGTAGAGCTGATAGTACACCTTGCCATTTGACTGATTGTTTTCTATCAGAGAGATAGTTTTTGAACCAGGAAGTAGTGGAGGGGGCAAAGGACATGGTGGATAGAGTGTCTAAAAGTAGGTTATGCTAGACCATGTCAAATGCTTTAGATAGATCTAAAAAGATGGCTGATATGAAGTGGTTGTTGTTACTGAGTTGGTTAACCTGGTTGGTAAAGGAAAGAAGAGCAGTAGTTGTACTATGGTTTAAGCGGAAGCCATGTTGTGTGAAGGATAGGAGATTATGTGAGGTTAAGAAGTGCATCATTTGGGTGTGAATACATTTCTCCAGGAGCTTGGAAAGGGGGGATTGGACAGCAATGGTCGGTAGTTTGATAGCTCATAGGAGTTGCCGCCTTTGTGTACAGGAATAATATATGACACTTTCCATAGTTGGGGGATGTAAGCTTCTTGTATTGAGGGGTTTATAAGAATTGAGACAGGGTAGGCTAGGGACTCTGCAGCTAATTTTAGGAAATTAGTGGGTATACCATCTGCTACAAGAGTGGTAGGTTTTAGTTTTGAGAGTAGTTTTTTAACTGTGGAGGTTGGTACAGGTGAGAGTGTAAAGGAGGGTATATTGTAATCTGTAGTTGCAGTGAATATAGAGTTATTGTTAGATAGCTGGTAGATAATGAGAGAATGGATTCTGTGATGTGATGGTTAAATTGAGAAGCTATGCTGTCATTATTAGTATTGGTGTTGGGAGCTGGTGTGGTAGTTTTGCTGGGTTATAGAAGGAAATTGGTAGCTTGCCAGAATTGTTGGGGGTGTTTGGAATGTTTGTTTTGGATACCTAGGAAGTAGTTTTGTTTACCCATTTTTGTTTGTTTTTTGGTCTGATTTCGAAGTTGTTGATATTTTTGTCTATCTTGGCTAGTGTTATTCTTTTTCCAGTTCTTCCAGGCATTGTCTCTGGCTTTTAGTAAGGCTTTTGTGGCCCTATTTTGCCAAGGGACATAGTTAACTTTAGTTCTAAGTTTCCTGATGGGAGCTACTATATTTAGAACATTCATAAAAGTACTATTGAAAAACTCAACTGCCTGGTCTAATGCTAGAGTTTGTAGTGGGTGCCAGTTACATTGTTGTAACATGCTGTTAAGAATTTGTGGATTAACCTTGTGCTCATCTCTAGTTTCCTTATAAAGTATGGGTTTTGGTATGTTTAACTGTTTACGAAGTAGGAATGTAGGGCAGTGGTCACTCAGTTCATCGGGTAGGCAGCCCACATGATAATTTTCTTTGAGGAAATTAACTAAAGTCCAATCGAGAATGGAGTGTTTTTTGGATTTTTTGTCAACTCTGGTGGGTTCTTGGATTAATTGTGAGAATCCAAATAAGTTAATATGGTTTGAGGGATTGTTGGAGTTGCAGGCTAGCCAGTCTAGGTTTAGGTCGCCTAGCAGGATAGTTTCTTGGGGTAGGTTGATTTTAGCCCATTGTAGCATTTCCTCTATTATAGGTAAGTTAATTCCTGGAGGAATATAACTGCAGAGGATGTTCATAGCAGGATAGTTTCTTGGGGTAGGTTGATTTTAGCCCATTGTAGCATTTCCTCTGTTATAGGTAAGTTATTTCCTGGGGGAATATAACTGCAGAGGATGTTGAGTCTCTTTTTGTATTTTGTATCTCTCTAGAATGATGCTGTTTGTCTATTGAGAGGTAGTGTGGTGTGTGTTTTGTGTATAAAAAATAATGAGCTATTATTGAATAGTGTTGAGCAGATTACAATATTTTTGTGTGTGTGTGTGTGTGTGTGTGTGTGTGTGTGTGTGTGTGTGTGTGTGTGTAGGTATGTGTTATGTGGAAGGTACTGTTTAATGGTATGTTAGTGTGTATGGATGTGGTGTAGGCTAGAGTAGTGAGAGTTAGTAGTAGTAGTGGTAGTATGGCTTTCATGATTTGTCTGGGTGTAAGAGAGGGGAAGATTGTAAGTAGGAGGGTGTGGTATGGAAGTGGGAGTGGACTTGATACCTGAGGGATGGTGATAGGCTGTTGTAGGAGGGGGAGTGACTATGTGGACAATAAGTGTAGGAGCACTGGGGGTGGGTGAGATTTGGGGGGCAGGGTAGGGGAGCGGAGTGAGCAAAAGAAGTGAGTACAGCAGAAAAAAGTATCAGCTAACTGCAGTTAAATGGCTATATCAATAAGGATTTTAACTGTATTTTAAGAGAACAAATAATGTAGACTAACGTTAAATGTGGGTTATTTAGCAAGGAGGGAGTGGATATTTAACAGTTTTCAAAATGGGAAGTAGGATTTTAAATATCTACCAGCATTTGGTATAAAGCCTTTGGGATAATACAGTATTACTAGATTTACATTGGCAGATGCTGCCACCTAGTGGTAAAAGGGGATAACAAACAGGAGAGATAGGCAAAAATGTCTCAAGTTGCAATATATTCTAGGTTAAGAAAACTGGAGGGGGGAGAGTGGCAAGGGGTCTGTGGTAGGCTGCTAAAGCTCACACACGGAAGGGCCAACTAGTACATATAGGTAGTAAAAAATTCAACTAGTAATTAGTTATTGGCAACATACATTTACAAATTCTTGTGCAGTAGAAGCTTTCTATGAATCCTGGCTAGCATGCAAATTCAAGGGTGTCTTCAGGGTTTAGCAGGAGGTATTCCTTTTACTTTAGTGGCAGGGAGGGAGCACCCAGATGCGGGTTAATTTACAAATGTTTGTGGAGTAGTAGCTTTCTATGAAGCCTGGCTAGCATGCAAATTCAAGGGTGTCTTCAGAGTTTAGCAGGAGGTATTCCTTTTACTTTAATGGCAGGAAGGGAGCACCCGGACGCGGTTTAATTTACAAATTCTTGTGCAGTAGTAGCTTTTTATGAAGCCTGGCTAGCATGCAAATTCAAGGGTGTCTTCAGGGTTTAGCAGGAGGCATTCCTTTTACTTTAGTGGCAGGGAGGGGAAACCTGGATGTGGTTTAATTTACAAATTCTTGTGTAGTAGTAGCTTTCTATGAGAAGGACACCGTCAACAATGTAGTCATAACTGCTCGGTTTGTGGATAAAAATGACTGACTCTACTGAGCTGATATGTTGAGCTGATAAAAGTTAAGTCATTAGTCTGTATTTGCAGAATTAATGTGCATTTGTGTAAACTAAGCAAATTACACTACTTTTACTGTGGCCGTTTTTATCAGCCAGACACGTGATGTGACAAAAAGGTTGCAATTGCTGAGAAAAAATATTGCTGGATTATAACGATAACACTTTGAGTGGTCTTTTATGGTTTAAATGTTCTGAAATGAGTACTTTTATCATTATTGGTTCATACACTTTATTCCATCACTTACTGAAAAAAAAAATGTTCAAAACTGCACAGTTATAATACCGCATTAACCAAAGTTGCTGTATTAAACTAGAATCAGAAAGATGAATTAAAGCATGTGTTTATGCATGGTCCAAAACTTTTGTGCAGGGGCATATGATTTTGAAAATATCCCGGGGCCCAACGTACACTTAATCTCTCACTGTGAAATGCATTGTCAATTAATATAAGTTTCAAGTCATTTGAATATAAAATACGTTTTTAAATTAAATACAAATCTCTATAATCGCTGTAAAAGTAAAGAAAACTGTATGCACACTGTCAGATGTGAATGGTGTTTAAAGTAATTGGGGAAAGACAGCAAAGTAATGGGGTACTGGAATGGCTGGGGGGGGCTAGTCTATTACCCTGCCTAGGGCTGGATTTGACCATGATCTGCCTATGGAGAAGGACACCAGATAGAGTAATTCAGATGTGTTTACTCGTGTGTACTGTGGCACTCAGTGACAATGATAACCTAAGGTTTCTAATCTGCAGTACAATGGCCTGGCCATATTCCATGGAAAATTAACAGTTCTAATCTGGATCCACCGCACAGAGGCATGGAGTCCTTACTATGACACAGAAAAACTACGACTGACTAGCTGCTCATGTGCTGGAGGGAGGGAGGTGTGGGAAAAAGTGGCTTTGCTGGCTTGCACACTCTGGGAGGGAGGGAGGGAGGGAGGGAGGTAGGCAGTAGTTTCTCTCTATAATGAAGCCATATCTCCAGTGATGTGGATATGCCATAATCATGGGACAGGTCACCAGTAAAACTACACCATATGGAGAGTCAGAGCTTGCTTATATTGCATGTGTGATATACATGATGCCACTAGCTCCATCCACTTAGGGCATACCTAACAAATCCTTCCTAGCATGGAAGCCTAGTGCATGTGATGCTGCATTCTTCTTCAGCCCATGTCCAGAACCAGGAGCAACAAGGAAATTGGTCCAGCCAGTGAACTGATGATCAGCTGGAGGGATGTAAATGGTGGCAAGGAGGGGGAGTAAGCAGTTCCATACCAAAGACATGTCTGTACAGAACCAACTATGCAAAACAGAACTATCTTCCTATGCTGCTAAGTAAATGAGCTGGTATTGTATTCCCATGTTAAGCAGCCCCCCATGTAAATTATATAGTTTTGGAGACATTTAGGTTCTTCACAACTGTCTAATGCTTACTCACCCCATCTATTAAGGGTCAAGTAGTTTATTCAAAGTTGTAAAATGCTAAAAAGAGGACTAAGTCAGTGTCTAATCAACCCTTATCAAATTCTGACTAAGTAGCACATGGAATCTATCATCATACAAAAAATATGGCTTATAAAAATACAAAAATGCATTTAAGTAGCTCACATTTTGCCTTGAAATCTGCCAACACCAGGGGATATGGGTTAAATTTGTATCCATATTCCCTGCCATCATACAAGAAAAACATTTCATGGTTCAGTCTTCAGTATAGTTCTTGGAGATTGCCCACACCACAATATATCCTTGCATTTTAACTTATTTCAATTACTTATGTTTACTATTTCTCATGAAACATTGGTTATCTGTGCTATACGCTGATGTCCATCAGCTCTTCACTAGAAAATTAACACAGAGCTCAGGTACTGTCAGAGTTGCAGTTTTAAAATCTACATCCAGGCTTTTATAAAGACTTACCAGCAGTAACACATCTGACATAGCTGCTACTTGTACTAGGGCAATGGAAGTTTCTAGTTTCTAGCATCCTTGATAAGAAGTAACCATTCAGGTGAGACAAAGATAATGCATATATGCCTTTGCAGGATAACAAACCTATTAGACTGTATCTAACTATGAAATAATGCAGTGTACAGTGCATTCATGTACAATTTTAACTGTGGGAACTCTTCTCTATCAGAGAGAAAGAGAGAAAGTTAAATAATCCTGTTTTTGTAGTCTGCGCACCCTTGGAAATTTCCTGATTTGCTTCCAGATAAAGGCTACAATTTTTCATTAAAAACATCTTTGTTTATAAACTTGAATTTCCAGCATTATTTCATTTTATGTGCCATTTTAGTACTTTTTTTTACTAACCACCATATTACTTTTGTCAATAAGACAATAATTTAAATAGACAAACAGTACACATTTCCAGACAGATTATATCACAGCTGATTGATTACTATTACTTATTAGAAAATATGTTAAAAAAAATATCCAGTCCCTCATTAAAATTATCTATTGAAGTATTGTTCTTCAGCACTCTTAGTAGCCCATTCCATAATGGAATAAAGCAGTTATCAAAGCAATTTACCCTCCCACTTCCCTCATGATACCCCTGCTGTGTGCGCTGTGCTTCATATTTATAATACCCTGTCATGTGTACAGACATTCATATTCAAATGACAGACTTAAAAGTCTGCTTAGTTCCTTCTTCAAACCAGTCTCTGCCCATTCATTTCACTCTGTGAACTCCCACTTCTTTTGCACCGCCTTTCCATGACTGTTTTTATGCATGGCTAGGGAAGATGACGTTTGCACACATTGTGAAATTAGCTGTACATCAAAGAAGGTAAAAAATGCACATGCATGCTTTTAAATCAGGCTGAAAACAGCCCTCTGCCACTATCTCATCAGTAAGCTTTTATATTCTGTAGTTACATTGTGGCTGGTTTGGATCTGTCCTGCAGTCAACCCAAGGACACCAAGGTTTGATTAGGAAGCATCATGTCTGCTATTTGCATTTTTTGAAATTATTTTGCAACTTCCATCAGAGCCATTATGAAGTCAATGCACATGTTTTATGGTCTGTCTGAACAATGTGTACATTATCTCCTGTTTCATCTGCAGTTTTTTTCCATTGTCTGTAAGTGGTAGTTCAGCCGACAGATTAATCACCTTCTGTGCTGTCATTCAATCAGCTCTAGGGTAGTACGATATCACATCTTAATGGTCTTTCAAAGCTACATTAAATTCCACTCACTATTAAAGCTCCCTCTGCACATCCACTTGTCTGCAGTACAGATTTCCTATCAATCTGTTAGGAAAGACCTAAAGGAATGTAAACTGAAAGAGCTGGGTCACCCGCAGCACTGCTCCTTTTATCATTGCATGAAACTCTGCTAAACCAACACACATTCCCTTTTACCAGTGGTCACAGTTTTTCAGTACCTGCATTAGTGTTCCTGTTTGTAATTTATTTATAAGCCAGAAAACGTTTGTATCCAAACACTGTCAAGCCTCGTTTGCTCTGAGGGAAGCCTCAGGTAAGAATGTAATGTTTATACTTCTTTTTAAGAGAAGTACATTGTACTGGAAGCACAGGCACAGAACATGTGGCTAAGTTCATGAGATACTAATGAGGTTTATACTTAAAAATCCTGCGTTTGATTTCTTTAAGTTTCCACCTGAATCCTGGGAGACAACGTGATTAATAGATTTAGCCAGTTATCAAATAAATGAAATTAAAACAACTTTGAAAACTATGTTAAATGGTCTCAAGTGACTCTATCTAGGATTCACATTTAAGTTGCAAAATGCATAAGTCATGCTTGTGCATGAATTGGACAGGTGCAGACCAGCACCGAGTTACAGTCCTGTGACGCTATAGTGCATGGAACAGAACAGTGCTGCAAGGAATACATGCAGGTGGTGATATAATAACATGAAAATGTGGGTAAGAAAATTAGGCTATGGTGCCACACAAATGTATAGTAACAGAATCACAACTGATACTGGTATATAAGGGAAATAGCATACCAATCTGCACCAGACTGCAAACGGATAAAATGCATGAAAAATACTGGCACTGCAAGATGCAAAAATGCTATGGCTAGAGGTATTGGTTGTACAGCAGCATATTAGCCATGCCAGTTCCCTCTGATATGTGCAAGGTGATATCTGGTGCCAAAAGAAACAGATACATCCATTGGGTGACATGGCACAACTTTACCAACTAGGAGATTATCGATTGATTCACAGTAGACATGGACATTGTATGGGTCTGTGCTATGTCTCCCACACAAAGAATCTCTAGGAATGTGTGGATTTCTACTAACAGTGAAAAACAAAGTATATATAGCTGTATATTCTAGCTACAGTGACCTTAGAGAGACCAACAGTGGACATGCTGGGTATTTCACAGGCTTGTGCCTTTATAACACTCTACAAGTAAATCACTACAACACCTGCATGTGGATGAGTGTATACGGTCTCCTAGAACACCACAGGGGAGTGATACTACAGTGAGTGCATTCTGCAATGCTGCCTGTCTCCATGAGGTACTGTGTGCTTAAGACTAAACAGATGTAGCAATAATGAATCCATCTAGCCCACAATTATAATGGTTTACAAACAGGAAAGGCTACAAATCTGTGAACTGCCAGGCAGTGTGTATGATGCATGTGAGGTAATGGCCAAATGTGTATGCATAACACCCAGGGTGTTTGTGTGATTCAGATACAAAGCACACATTTGTGCAATATTTGCACTTACTACATGTTGCCATTCCATAAGGGCATCCTGTTGTAAGTATAAATAGCAAGGCTAATGGCTATGCATACGGCTATTTTTATATTAAGTCTGTATACAGAGTCCCCAACATCTTGATATTGTGCTTCAGGTGATGCTAAATACCCACTAGAGTCCTAACTAACGATGTTTCTATGGAAGCCACAGTGCATGGCCAAACTGCAATAAAACACCTCAGAAGCACAAACACAGCATAGGTGAACAGGAGTTCAGTCTGCTTGATGCCCACTTCTTCTGTCTCTATTTCTCTGTGGTGCACTATAGTGCTAAGAGGGAACAGAAGCAAAAGATAGGTACATGGCATTATTACAGACAGAGACAGGCACAGTATGTGGCTTTAAAGATTAACTATGGACTCTAACACACACATTGATAGAGCAGCATCACACAGAACAAACATGATGCATGCAGTGTTAGTATCAGGCAGTGCTGGTCAGTGTATGGTTGGACCACACTGTACATCAGACACTCCCACATACATCAAACAGAAAGGTGGGTACGGTGGCTCACAATCATCATCACATGCACAGGTGGCCAGGGACACAATGACAAATGTTTGTCTACACACAGTGGGTGGTGGGCATATTGCAGGAGGTAGAGACAGAAGTCTCAAAATGATGGAGGGGACTGTGCCAGGGATTATATCTTCCTGTGATATGGGTGGGGAAGCACTAGGAGACTTTGACCTGGGACCACTCTGTTAGCCTTATGCAGTAGAATTTGAGGCCTCTTGTGACAGATATGGTGTTTGAATGAGGGACTATGACCTGGATGTTGTTGCTGCCTACAGTGAGGGGGAACAAGGCTTTCATACACTGCTTGATATAGGAGGTGATGACATACTTTTTGATGCTCCATCATATGGTGGCCACATTGGGTACATATACTACACTGACTTCATAAAACAATGCCAGTAGAAGCAGTGATGATGGCAGCGGCAATTCCCTGCATGGTGGTGGACACAAAAGTGATGTGTGCCACCACAGACTTCAGAAAACCAATCAATACAATGTCCCTGGATTTCATGGTCTCTCTCAAAATTGCTGCTAGTGCTGGGAAACATCGATATAAATGCCACACAACACAGCAGTAATTTCCATGATGGAGTCGATAGCTGCAAAATGCTGATTTATCCTGAGGGCTGTGTGCTCATTAGGTGCCACATGTGACATGTGACGCAGTCAGTCATCCTTGCAAGGCTGCTCTGTGGTGGGTATACCCACACTGGATGCACTATACTAACCTGCTGCCATTACAAAAGGGACCCACACCAAGTGGGGTGGTGAACACTCATGATGTATGGCCTCATGTTCAGCTCTTTGGTGCATGAGGCCATGCCCACACCTACTTCTGTTTGTAGATGTCAACCCAGGATAAAGACAGATGATGCCACAGTGTCCTCAGATTGGGACTCAGGTATTTGTCCCTTGGCATCATTGTCAGCACTTGTATGGGTGCCATCAACAGTCTGTTGTTGTGCCCCAACCTGTACAGCTGTCAGTGAAGCAGTGGTCTACCCTGTGACTACACAACAGACACACTTAAAGTGGCAATGCATACCTGTAATACAACTTTGGTCCTGTGACATGCATGCTGTGTATGTCCATGCAAGACACACAAGAGATACCAGGTAATCCCATCTTACATCTACGCTTTCCTGTTTAAACGTTCACTGTAAATGTTACCAACTTTTACATCACACACTGAGACATATGTAGTTGGTTTTGGTCCATCCTGATGCCAGTGTCCATTGTTCCCTGCAGGGATACCAGGAACATATTTGGCTTGGTTGACTTTCTGATCCTGGGTGTTCCCCTACCCCTTGAGGCTCACCTCTCGTCCACTTTGAAAAGTCCCTTTGCCTTGGCACACCATAGTATGTTAGTAGCAGGATTAATGAACTGTGATATTGTGTAATTCTGTTTACCCAAAGCACTGATATTATGGAAAGAATTATCATGAAAATGATCGACAATGATATAGTACACTTCCAGATAGTAGACCCATCCCAGTTTTTCATCAAGGGCAAGTCATGCCTACTCATCCTGGTGGACTTCTTTGAGGAGGTCACAAAAGCAATGGATGAGGGCATAATGGTTCACACTGTCTACTTTGACCTGATCAAGACCTTTAATATAATACCCCACTTGGACATCGTTGACAAACTCAAGAGGTTAGGTACAAACCCATATGGTACCTGGTGGACAGCCAATTGGCTCACAGACAGGACCCAAGAAGTTAGAATTGGGAAGTTCACCTCTACAAAGAAGCCAGTCACAAGTGGAGTCCCTCAGGGACCAGTTCTTGGACTGCTCCTTTTTGGCATTTAATTATCTGAAGTCAAGGCCAATGTCAATGGTCTCTGGCTGACTAAATTTGCAGATGATTGCAAATTAGGAGCTGTCTTTGAATCCTCCACTGAACAAATGTTCTCCAGGAAAGGCTGACACAGAAAAACAACTGGTGTCAGAGCCATGGACTAAAACTAAATTCCAAGAAATGCATAATAGTTTCCTTTGGGAAGTCATGCATCCCTGGTAACTATCATATTGACAACACACCCCTTAGAGCTGACCCAGTAGTCAAGGACTTAGGGACACACATTTATTTATTTATTTTACATCTGTTGACTGTGATAGTCCGACTGGATACATGTCCATTTTCAGTGGAGGCCCGGGGAGAAAAGCTCCAAGATAATAATACATATTGAACATTTAGTAAATGCTAGTTTCAAGTAGATTACAGTCATAAGCAATACCAGCATTTAGCACATATAGTACTTATTATAAAACACTTTACAAAACATAACATAATTTTCAAAGTTAAACATACATAACATTACATTTAGGTTTAAGACACACTGAGCAGCAGTTATACAACTGACCCTTCCTGAAATGGAGTGGTAGAAAAAAGTTAGAAGTAGTTGAAGGTAAGGCACCTAAGAAATAGAGAGGCCACTAGTCGGGATTAGTGCAAGGACATAACCAATGAGTTTTGAAGTATTTCTTGAGTTTGTTTTTGAACTGAGTTAATGAGGGTTCTAGGGTCAAGTCAGCTGGGAGTCTGTTCCATATTTTTCCAGTAGAGTTGGCAAACAGAGTGTCCCCAGCTGAGTAGTTGGATTTGTATATTTGAACTAGGAGTCTAGTGGATGATTGCAGTGGCCAGGTGCTGGTGTAGGGGCTGATAATATTTTTTAGTGCAGGTGTATTTTCTGGTTGGTAAAGGACTTTATGTGCCACTATTAGCTGGTTGAAATGCAGTAGGCTTGGCAGTTCAAGCCATCCTAGGCGATTTAGGTTGTGACAATAGTGTGTCAGGTAGGCTGTGTCAGTAGCAAATCTGGCAATGTGGTTATAGCAGGATGATAGTTTATTAAGATCTGTTTTGTTTAAGTTGGAGAATAGAAGTGAGGCCGTGAGAAGAGTTGATAGCAGATGGGAATGGGCAATTACAGTTCTAGCAAGTGGGGTAAGGAAAGGTTTGATTCTGTAAAGAGAGCCACGTTTTTTATTAATGGTTTTGATAGTTTGATTGATATGCACATCAAACTTCAGGTTGTTATCAACTATGAAACCCAGTAGTTTAGTCTGGGCTTCTGGGGAGATGATAGTGCCATTGTTAGCAGTTATGTTGAAGGCTGGCAGGGGGGTCTTGCATGTGGGGGAGAAGAGGAGCAACTTAGTTTTGTTGGGGTTTAGGATTAGATGTTGATTGGAGAGCCATTTAGACATTTAGCCACATAGACAGTAATCTAGCCTTTGACCATCACATGTCTACAGTATTGAGGAAATCTTTCTATGTTGAGCAACTTATAAAAGGTATGGTATTTAGGTCCAAGGAAGTCATTGTTCCACTGTATTTGGCATTCATCAGAGCTATCGTTGAGTACAATGCCCCCTTTGGTATTTACCTAACCAGGTATATCCAACAATTGAAATGTCCACAGAGGTTCCTTACTAAAAGAATACAGGGTGCAAGTAAAATGTCCTGTGTAGACTGCCTCAAGGTTCTATCCCTGTATTCTGTCTCCTACAGGCTGTTGAAGGGACATCTATGCCTGGCATACAGGACATTGTCAGACGCCACTTTGATGGCCTTCTGCATATTTGCAAAACAAGCAGCACCAGAATTACCCATTCTAAAGACTTAAACATTGACTGTGTTACAAACAGGACCTGCTGGAGAGACAAGTATCATGTATCCTAGAGACTACCCCATTTCTGGAACAGGTTCCCCATCCATGTCAAACAGAGTTCCTCCCTAAACCCAGTTCAAGTTCATCTTGGACAACTGGATGGGGAAAAGGAAATTCATCCCTGGTTTGCACCCATGTCTTTAATGGACAGAGGCAACCTGTAAATGGTTTATCTCCCAGGCCTCTGCTTAGACTTATCAAGAGTACCAGAACTTGTCATAGATTTGAGATGCATGGCTAGGCTTAAAAGGGCCCTTATGGTCATTAGACTAATAAACACCTATGAACCCATGAACTATAATCCTCAACACCACAAAAATGTCTGTACAGTGTTTCAACACCTGATAGAAGTGTTCATGGCATCTATTGCAAATTGACAATGGTCATGATATCTGTAGAGACATCATATGTGGTGGAGTCAGGCTGCCCCATATCAGAAGGGCTGTACCATACTGAATGTCTCACCTGCTCACTAGGCATATTTCTGTGTAGGTATATTAATGAATGCTTTGGGGACTAACTACAGCCCAAGATGCAGGTACAGGTACATTATGAGAATGTAGGATGACACTGTCACTGCATCTTATTTTATACCTAAAATGGTTCTCTGTTTCTACCTTTTCTCTTTCAGCACAAGCAGAGTGAGACAAGAACTATATCCCCAACCACTGGAGGCAGGATAGCCTAGCAGCCAGACAAGGCTTGTTCTACAGACTACTGTGGATCTTTGTCTTTTATATATTTACCTAATTGACAGGGTAGATACTTACATAGTTAATTTCCTACTGTGTCTACTCACTGTCAGTCTGGATGTTACATCACAGCCACCCCTGATGAGGTTATAATTAAGTAGGTTAAGAATGCCACATCAAAGAGGGTTCCTGCTAGTCAATGGCAGGTAGTCCCAGTGCATTACCTTAGGGACGCACATTTATTTATTTATTTATTTATTTATTTATTTTACATTTGTTGACTGGGATAGTCTGACTGGATACATGTCCATTTTCAGTGGAGGCGCGGGGAGAAAAGCTCCAAGATAATAATACACATTGAACATTTAGTAAATGCTAGTTTCAAGTAGATTACAGTCATAAGCAATACCAGCATTTAGCACATATAGTACTTATTATAAAACACTTTACAAAACATAACATTATTTTCAAAGTTAAACATACATAACATTACATTCAGGTTTAAGACACACTGAGCAGCAGTTATACAACTGACCCTTCCTGAAATGGAGTGGTAGAAAAAAGTTAGAAGTAGTTGAAGGTAAGGCACCTAAGAAATAGAAAGGTCACTAGTCGGGATTAGTGCAAGGCCATAACCAATGAGTTTTGAAGTATTTCTTGAGTTTGTTTTTGAATTGAGTTAATGAGGGTTCTAGGGTCAAGTCAGCTGGGAGTCTGTTCCATATTTTTCCAACAGAGTTGGCAAACAGAGTGTCCCCAGCTGAGTAGTTGGATTTGTATATTTGAACTAGGAGTCTAGTGGATGATTGCAGTGGCCAGGTGCTGTTGTAGGGGCTGATAATATTTTTTAGTGCAGGTGTATTTTCTGGTTGGTAAAGGACTTTATGTGCCACTATTAGCTGGTTGAAATGCAGTGGGCTTGGCAGTTCAAGCCATCCTAGGCTATTTGGGTTGTGACAATAGTGTGTCAGGTAGGCTGTGTCAGTAGCAAATCTGGCAATGTGGTTATAGCAGGATGATAGTTTATTAAGATATGTTTTGTTTAAGTTGGAGAATAGAAGTGAGGCAGTGAGAAGAGTTGATAGCAGATGGGAATGGGCAATTACAGTTCTAGCAAGTGGGGTAAGGAAAGGTTTGATTCTGTAAAGAGAGCCACATTTTTTATTAATGGTTTTGATAGTTTGATTGATATGCACATCAAACTTCAGGTTGTTATCAACTATGACACCCAGTAGTTTAGTCTGGGCTTCTGGGGAGATGATAGTGCCATTGTTAGCAGTTATGTTGAAGGCTGGCAGGGGGGTCTTGCATGTGGGGGAGAAGAGGAGCAACTTAGTTTTGTTGGGGTTTAGGATTAGATGTTGATTGGAGAGCCATTTAGACATTTAGCCACATAGACAGTAATCTAGCCTTTGACCATCACATGTCTACAGTATTGAGGAAATCTTTCTATGTTGAGCAACTTATAAAAGGTATGGTATTTAGGTCCAAGGAAGTCATTGTTCCACTGTATTTGGCATTCATCAGAGCTATCGTTGAGTACAATGCCCCCTTTGGTATTTACCTAACCAGGTATATCCAACAATTGAAATGTCCACAGAGGTTCCTTACTAAAAGAATACAGGGTGTAAGCAAAATGTCCTATGCAGACTGCCTCAAGGTTCTATCCCTGTATTCTGTCTCCTACAGGCTGTTGAAGGGACATCTATGCCTGGCATACAGGGCATTGTCAGACGCCACTTTGATGGCCTTCTGCATATTTGCAAAACAAACAGCACCAGAATTACCCATTCTAAAGACTTAAACATTGACTGTGTTACAAACAGGACCTGCTGGAGAGACAAGTATCATGTATCCTAGAGACTACCCCATCTCTGGAACAGGTTCCCCATCCATGTCAGACAGAGTTCCTCCCTAAACCCAGTTCAAGTTCATCTTGGACAATTGGATGGGGAAAAGGAAATTCATCCCTGGTTTGCACCCATGTCTTTAATGGACAGAGGCAACCTGTAAATGGTTTATCTCCCAGGCCTCTGCTTAGACTTATCAAGAGTACCAGAACTTGTCATAGATTTGAGATGCATGGCTAGGCTTAAAAGGGCCCTTATGGTCATTAGACTAATAAACACCTATGAACCCATGAACTATAATCCTCAACACCACAAAAATGTCTGTACAGTGTTTCAACACCAGATAGAAGTGTTCATGGCATCTATTGCAAATTGACAATGGTCATGATATCTGTAGAGACATCATATGTGGTGGAGTCAGGCTGCCCCATATCAGAAGGGCTGTACCATACTGAATGTCTCACCTGCTCACTAGGCATATTTCTGTGTAGGTATATTAATGAATGCTTTGGGGACTAACTACAGCCCAAGATGCAGGTACAGGAACATTATGAGAATGTAGGATGACACTGTCACTGCATCTTATTTTATACCTAAAATGGTTCTCTGTTTCTACCTTTTCTCTTTCAGCACAAGCAGAGTGAGACAAGAACTATATCCCCAACCACTGGAGGCAGGATAGCCTAGCAGCCAGGCAAGGCTGGTTCTACAGACTACTGTGGATCTTTGTCTTTTATATATTTACATAATTGACAGGGTAGATACTTACATAGTTAATTTCCTACTGTGTCTACTCACTGTCAGTCTGAATGTTACATCACAGCCACCCCTGATGAGGTTATAATTAAGTAGGTTAAGAATGCCACATCAAAGAGGGTTCCTGCTAGTTAATGGCAGGTAGTCCCAGTGCATTACCTGTTCCAGGCTATCTACAGCTGGAGTAGGTTATGAAGGCTGCAGTACAGACAGAGAGAAAGAGAGTGGGCAAGTACATGGCCTGAATGGACTGCCTTCAGGAGGGGACTGCAATTTGCTTACCCAGCCTTCCCTGACCATCAGATGACATGGGGAGAGTATGTTCCATACTACTAGCTCCCATGATCCATCATATGGTAATGAATTACAGTAAAGCCGCCCTGGGTTGGGGAGTAGGTAGGACACTGCTGCTCATACTCCACCCTGAACCCAGCATGGAACAACTCCTTCCTCTTGCATCATGCTCTTTGTTCCAACCTTCTGCATTATCAATCGTCTTCCATGCTTTTCCTTTAACCCTTCCTCTTTTTTCCATATTGATATAGAAGGATAAGAATATTACTTGCGCGCACACACACACACACACACACACACACACACACACACACACACACACACACACACACACACACACACACACACACACACACACACACACACACACGCACACACACACACACACACACACACACACACACACACACACACACACACACACACACACACACACACACACACACACGCACACACACGCGCACACACACACACACACACACACACACACACACACACACACACACACACACACACACACACATTTAATTTTAGTTAAATATAGACATACATAAATAAATATGTTACCAGGGATTACCTGGTATAACAAGGCAGAGACAGAAGCAGAAAACTGATTTGGGGTTGACAGTTTAAGTTACATACCACATGGAGGTGGCAAACGGTAGTTTTATATGCACACCAGTACATAGCAGAAGGCGGTTTCATATGTACACCAGTAATTTCCTACAGTGATAACAGACTTAGGCTTTAAATTAATGTGAAAGGATGTGGCAATGACACAACGTGTTCACAATAAGGTCAGTGTAGAAAGTAGCATCACACTGGCTCCTGGAAAGTCATTGTCAAGATAAAGCCTTGCACTTCAGTGTTTTGGTCTTTCAATATTATGGTCTCAACATTTTGATAGTTTAGATTTTGTGTTTCAACATTTTTACAGTAAACCCTATTCAATTATGATATGCAAGGTGAAACTGCACTTAGGTAGCGCTAATAACAGATGGGGATAGCTGCTCAACAGATCTATACAAACAACATCAGACTGTCATGTGATAAAAACTTAGTATAAAAGTTCTAATCCGCAGTTAATGAGGTTAACAACCTATCAAACTGCAAAAGGCAGAACTTCACTCTCCAGGTCAGTTCTCTGTTGGGCTAAATTCTCTGTGGACTCCACATGTCCACTCTTTGCCCACATAGGCTTTTATCAGGTGCTACTGTTCACTCGCACAGTCCAAAGAGGTATAGTAGGTAAAGTGCTGACCCTCCAAATTGTATATAAACATATTTGTCACAGACTGAGTGAGTAAGTGCACACATTCTGTGATGGACTGGTAACAGTCCCATGATCAGTTTCTATGCCTTGTACCAAGTGAGTGCCAGGATATACTCCAGCTTTCCCTCAATTGAAATGACATGGTAATCAGGCTACTAATAAGAAATACCTACTTCCTGTTAAACACGTGTCTGGTTCACTCTATAAATGAAGGGATGGGCAAACAGAGGGAGCTTGAAGTGGCAAAGGTGGGTAGCAACAGCACATGAAAGGCACTGTGTCAGGGGTAACATTGGTCTGAAATAGGCCATCAGTAAAAGCAAGCAGTACTACCAAAGAGTAAAATGGGAAGCATACAAGCCTGTGAACACTAAGAGATTTTAAAACTGAAAAGCTAAAAAAAAAAAAAAAGGACAAAGAGAGTTTTTTTTACATACGTGCAATGAAAAAGAATACAATATAAAAAGAGACTGGCACATGCAGTGTGTTTACAACATTAGTTACAGATAATCAAAAAGTATAGGTCTGCTGAGGACTTGTACCTCCAGGGTGCAGAGTCACTTTTACCAGAAAAGATTCCAAGTCCTCATCCATAGCCACTGCTTAACAAGCCCCTTGAGAGAGCATGCAGCACGTTTCAGAATGTAGCCACACCATTCGGAGTGCGGCCAACTGAAGTCATACTTGGCCACACCACTAGGCCTTGTGACTTTCCCACAGTGAGTGTACTGAATGAGAACAGGGCTGGAAGCTCTGGGGAGGGGACATTTGTTTTTATTCAGTTTGCGGTTGCTAGTGCTCTATCAGGCTGAGTCTGAAGGCTCTTAGCAATTCTTTCAATATTTGCAAATTTCCCAAAAAAAAATGTGGGGAATGTAGAGAAATCAGCAGAACACAGAAGCTACAGACTTTCAGAAGACATTTGCCAGACTGTTCCAGCTTCTGGGGGCTCACCTAATCCTTGAAACTGCTTCATTTTCTGGGAGTTTTCCCAATCCTTAACTCAGGAATAGACTTCTAACAGTGCAATGTTTTTTCTGAATAATCAGGTATTTTTCTGATCAGAAAGATGCCAGTGTCCTAGTAAAACAAATATAAAACAAATACATTGAATCACTTAATTTGCATTCTTTTTTTTTGTCAGATCAGATATTTTTAAGTTATATGAAAATATTTTTGTATTACTATTCTTGATTTTAGTAATTCATTACAGATATTCCAGAAAAACAGCCGGAGTAATAAAGTTCATATGCAGAATTTCTGGCAAGTAAAATTCTATGGAAAAGAAAAACTGACTCAAAGACAGATACGTGATTCTGGTTTTCACTTTATCACTATGAAGTATGTATGTAGAGTTATTTTCACCTGAATATTTCTTCAGTGCCAATGTTTCAGACTTAACCCTCATTACCCTCCATCCATGAACCTGATGGGACTGTTTCATTAGTGTTTTATTGGCCTAACCATTACCTACTAATTTACTCACTCTCTAACAACTTACTTAATATATTTTTGGGTCAGTGGGAGCCAGATCTTGTATTAGGATACAGTGGGCACAGTGCAGAAAAGCTTACCTCACAAAGGGAACCTGTCGTGCACACACATACACACACACACACACACACACACACACACACACACACACACACACACACACACACACACACACACACATGCACACACACTCTTACAACAATAGAAAAATCATCAATTCACTTACAGCATGACTTTGGCATGTTTAAGGAAACCAAAGCACCTGGAGAAAACTCACTTTGTTGCAGAAAGTCCTTGAGGATTCCATACAGAAGTCTCCCCAGCTGGGAACTGAACTGAAGAAGTAAGCACTATGAGGCAGTAACACAAACCACTGCACCACTGTACAATGACCATAACCTATTGATCTGTCAGTTAATGTCAGCAGATGTTCTTTATTCCACATACAATCTATGAAATGTATCCTATTTTCTGCTTTCTGATAGATGGCAGACTCTTGTCTGAAACTCATGGAGTGCGTTAAGTTTGCTGTTATATTGATCTACACTGGTAGCAGTGATGCATGTCATTTAAATTATCAATTAATCAATGCAAACATACATATGCAGAACTATCTCTGCAACTGTGCATTGTGACAAATTCATAATCTACTTTTTGTATCATGCTACAATTGATGCAGAATTCAGGTTTTGGTTTTATGTGTTACTGTGAAGCTGTTTTTCTACCACAAAAAATCAGTGAAAATGGGCAGAATCTAATGTTGTTAAACTGTCTGTCGCTACATAAAGTCATTAAATGAATGAATGGATGATCAACAGATAGGAGGGGTTTACAGCTTTCTTTGGTCATTCACCATTCAAACACCCATCATTCAATCTGTAATAACCAGCTTGTACATTGGACTTAGAGGCAAATTTTCCTAAGAAAAGAGAGAATATAATTCCATGATGGAACATTATTTGTTAGATATCATGGAGCCAATTCCTAACAAGATACAGCTCATTTCTGTGTTATGGGACATTATCTAATGTTTCAACAGTTTCATTTCTCCAGAACATGGCGGCTTTATGAAAAACAAGAATGTCTTCAGGCCCCTACTGTCAACTTCCTCAAGTGTGTGATAAAGCAACCCAAATAGTATATTCATTATTAACAGGAGATTTGTGCAGATGATGTAAATTTAAATGTGGGAAAAGAATAGATGCTGGAGGTACAGGGGAAACTGGAGATATTTTGCCTTTGAAGACATGCAGTGACTTTTAAAGGAAGAAGAAAAGGCTGTAGTGGCGTTATATACATTATTTACCTGTACTGTTTACTAATATTCCCATGCACAATCCTCAATAATCAGTGACAAAGCAGAAAGATATTAGGAGATAAAATCCACAAACCTAAGATCTTTATAACTGTTACTCTAATTAACTTAAATAGTTAATAAAACAGCAGGCTCTGTATCAAAATATTATCCTCTGAACAATAAGTACAAAATTCTGTTGAGTGGGATCATTGGCTGAATGTAATCCTCAGTGATTTACCAGAAAATTAACATTTTTATGAGGTAGAGGGCAAAATTGTGAAGGCAAAATGAAGGGGCAGTATGTACACTCAGAGAAGATGAGAGATGTGTGCTCGTGCAGACAGTGAAATCCATATCATTAGGCAACTTTTGTTTTATTAATCTTGTAATTCAAGCATAGACTAATATCATAATAATCATCACCCAATGATACCTGCTGTATTAGAGACCACAGTACTTTAAACATTACTAGAAGCTGGTACATCACTTCTCTCATGTCAAAATATCATAAAAGCTGAAAAAGATGATTAAGTGAGGAATACAAGAGAGTCCTGCCAGATGAAATAGCAGTAAAGAAAAGTATATGCTCAGTATTGGATATAAACCCATTTATCAAATGTCAGACAAAGATGGGCCACAGAGGTCAAAAGAGGTATTTAAGAGCCATGTGCTAGCTTGGCAAGCAGGGCAATTATTTTTCCAGTCACAACAAATGCAATTGACATCTCAACAAACCCAACATATTTTCAAATGTGCTTGCTAGCCTGGTTCTCGGTCAGCACCTGGGTTGACATACAGTATCCCTTATGGTCACGTTACATATTGTCAAACTGATACCAGCTCGCCTTACACAAATCTGCATAGTTTTTTTAGTATAAGAAGTAACTTATTTGGAGGGATTGGGACCAAAAATATTCAAATAAAGATTGCTAAACATATACAAGTGAAATAAATCCACACTATAGGAAATGCTATAGGAATGGTGGTGTAATAAAAATAAAGTTACAAGTTCAAATGCCAGAATTTACAGTATGCCTTACCCTAATCCCATTCTTTAGACATACCACTGGAGATCTTTCTAAGAGTTCAACATTTCAATGCACAAGCAAGCTTTTTCCTGAAGTCAGCCTGTAAAAACAAGCCTCAGTAATGTGAGGTAATGTTTCTGCTGATGCAGGATGATGTCACCCTGACTCTCGTCTTACTAATTTGTCTTAAGTATGGATACAGTACAGTTCTTACAAAACACACTGTGTTCAAGTTGCAAATGTATTGCTTGGGTAAATTTGAATTATTCTTAGCTCTTGAAAGCCCTGTCCAGCCTCAGCCTATCATAGTGCTTGTGTAACACAATATACATTTGTGGCAAAACCTAGGTATTGTCCTGTCAGGTCTGGAGTAGCATTCTGTGACTTTGAAAATGCTCACTTTTTATTCACTATGTGTTGATGATGTTGGAAATTAGGATCTGACAGTTTATTTATTTTTATTTATTGACATTTGTTAACCGGGTTTGTCCAACTGGGCTTGTGGCCCATTTTCAGTGGAGACCCGAGGAGAAAAGCTCCAGTAATACATTTTAAAACAAGTACAATTTTAAACAATATTGATATAATAGCAGGTATAGCAAAACAATTCACATATGTTGGGATACATGCATAAAGTTAAAGTTGCATTAAAAAGAAGCTAAGTAACAATTTTACATTGATATAGTTCAATAGGTCAACAATTAACATGTTTTGTTTGTATAAAATTGTGCAAATGCATAGTAGACACATTGGAGAGAGAGGTATAATGAGGTACTAAGTATGGTCCTTTTGAGGGTACATAAAGGGAAGGAAGACTAGGTAGGGTCATGGCAAGGGCAGGTTCTGGAATTGAGAAAATAAGCTTTTAGTTCATTTTTAAAGTGTGAGGTGTGGGAGATTGAACGTAAGTCAAGGGGAAGTTTGTTCCAAGCATGGGCAAGGGAGTGTTTGTAGAGTATTTTGCCTACTGAACTTTTTGGGTGGTAGATATCAAGTAATTGTTGGTTAGAAGTACGGAGGGTCCGGGATGGGATGTAGATGGAGACTAAGGAAGATAGAGATGGACAGAAAAAGGGTTTATAAAGAATAGAGTGTAGCATATGAAATTGATAAGATAGCAGAAACTGGGGAAGTTCAAGCCATTGAAGAGAGTTTAAAGAAATGCAGTGGTGTGAGTTGTATGGGGAGTTAGTAATGAATCTGGCTATTTTAGGGTAAGTCTGTTGCAGTTTGTTTAGAGTGGAGGCCTGGATATTGGTAAGAACTGGGGTGGCATATAAGAGGAAGGGGAGGAGGAGTGCCTGGCCCAGGGTAAGTCTAGATTCAGGGGTTAGGAATTATTTGTTCTGATATAGTAGACCTAGTTTCTGGTTTGTTTTTTTTATACATTGGAGTATGTGTAGGTTGAACTTGAGTTCGTCATCGATAATGACCCCTAGGAGTTTTGTGTGGGTGTCAGGTTGGATATTTGTATTGTTAGAAGATGTAATAAAAAGGAGGTTTTGTGATGAGAAAGAGAACGGGGAAGGAAAAGTAGGAGTTTGGCCTTTTTGGGATTTAGGATCAATAGGTTGTGAGAGAGCCATTGTTCAGTGGATAGTAGGGCCTGTTGGGTCAGGGACTGTAGTTTAGGAATGTTATTTGAGATGGATATAAGTGTGGAGTTGTCGGCATACTGAATAAGGGAGGATTTTTTGCATGAGGTGTAAAGATCATTGGTGAAGATGTTAAACAAAAGGGGTCCCAAGATGGAGCCTTGGGCAACACCAGTGGAGATGGGAAGGAAAGGTGAGGAGGATGAGAGCCATTTGACACATTGTTCCCTGCCAGATAGGTAACTATTAAACCAGGCAGGTGCGGAGGGGGATAGGTGGAGATTTGCAAGTTTGGATAGTAGTAGAGGATGAGAGACAGTATCGAAGGCTTTGGAAAGATCTAGGAAGAGACAGGAAATTAGTTTATTGTTGTCTAGGGCCTCTGCAATGATATGAGTGAAGGAGAGGAGGGCAGTGGCAGTGCTGTGGTGAGGACGAAATCCATGTTGGGTAGGGGTAAGTAAGTGGTGTGTGAGGAGGTGATTGAGAAGCTGTGAGTGAATACATTTTTCTAATATCTTGGAGAGGGGGGACAGAATGGCAATGGGTCAGTAGTTTAAGGGGTCAGTGGAGTTTCCACCTTTATGAAGAGGGATAGTGAAGAAAGATTTCCAAAGGGTGGGGACAGTTGATTCCAGAATAGATTGATTAAATAGTATAGATACAGGATAGGCAACTGAGTCAGCAGCAAGTTTGAGGAATGTAGGAGATAGATTGTCAGTGGAAGGAGAGGAAGGTTTTAGCTTGAGTAGTAGAGATTTGATGTAAGTAATGGGAACTGGCTCAAAAGAAAAAAAGTTGTGTTAGTGGGACGTGGAGAGGCAGGTGTTGAAGTAAAGTTTGGCTTAGAGGTTACCAGATTTTGGATGGAAGAGATAAAGTGTTTATTTAGGAGGGTAGCTATTTTCTGAGAGGAAGAGTTAGGGTATGGGGAGGGATTAGAGGGCTTTCCAGGATAGAGGATGTTGTTGAGAGTTGACCAAATTTTTTGAGGATTGGATTTGTTGTTAAGCTGAGCAGAGCTATAGTATAACTTTTTGTCATTAGTTGTATGTTTTTTTGCAAGGTTCCTCAGTTGCCTGTATCTTTGAAGAAAAGGTGGTTGTTTAGTTTTAGTCCAGGTTTTCCAAGCATGATCTCTTTGTTTCATAAGGGACCTAGTCTCTTTGGAGAGCCAGGGAGCATGGTTTGATTTTACTCTGATCTTCCTAGAGGGAGCTAAGGAGTTTAGAGTATTCATGAAGATGCTATTGAAAGTGCTTACAGCATCGTTTAGGGGGACGTGTTTTAGACTGGACCAGTCTATGTTGTGGAGAATGGAGTTAAATTGGGATGAATTGAAAGTCGATAGTTTTCGACAGTCTTTGATAAGGTGGGATTTAGGAATATGGGAGTAGTGTCTTAAGATGGTGGTAGGGAGATGATCACTGAGGGATTCACTGTGGGATTGTGGTATTGGTAGGTGGAATTGGTAAGGATCCAGTCTATGATGGAGCTGGAAGAGGAATTTTTATGGAAGGGAGTGTGAGATGTTATAAGTTGGTGGAAGCAGTGTAGGTGGATACTGAGTTGGGGGGAGTCTGTTGTGAGTTTGGACCAATCAATGTTGACATCACCAAGGATAAGTGTCTCATATGTTACGTTGTGGGAGAACCAGGATAGGATGTTTTCAAGAATGGGCGGATTGTTACCAGAAGAAGGTAGATAGAGGCAATTGCAAGTTGTTTGTGGGGATTCAGATGGGAGTTAAGGATGATAATTTCAGCTGGGAGGAAGTCAGGAATTGGGGAAGGGTATGGTGAGAGGTTAATAATGTTTGAGTAGAGGATGTCCATGCCACCACCTTTTTTGACAGGTCTATCAGATCGGAAGATATTATAACCTGGTGGGAGTATTTCACTATTTGAGATGTGTGGCTTGAGCCAGGTTTCAGACAAGGAGAGGATGTGAGGGGTATTGAGAGCTATCCATGAGTGCAGCTCAGTGAATTTATTTGCTAGACTCTGAATATTCAATGAGTAAATAGTTAAGTATTTGGATGGAGATGATTGTTGTGACTGAGGTTGGTGACTGTTAAAGGAGTAAGATGGGGGCAGTGTAGAGGTAGTTTTGGGGAGAGAAGAAGGGCCAGGGTTGGGATGGATATCTACAGAACAAAGTAGGTTTTTAGTGAGGAGAGAGTGTGTAGTAGATGCTAGATGGAGTTTGTATAGTTTTGACTTAGCTTTGCGGGAAGGTTTAAAAACCTGTATTATGGATAGTTTATATAGACTTGAGATAGAGGTAGTAAAGAGATTAGGGGAGATAGTAAAAGATGAAGTAGTTGGATATATGTTGTATGAGTGAGAAGTTGGTGAACATAGGAGTGGGTCAGAGAGATTGGAGTGATAAGAGGTGGAGATAGAGAGAATAAGGAGTAGTGTAGAAGATATTAGAAAATAATACATGTTGGAATAAAATATGGTCAGATAGAGTAGGTAGAGAGACAGTGGTATAGATGAAGTGGTGTTGACAAGATTGACAGAATAGTAAGGCGGTTGTGGCATTAGGCAGGAAGTGGAATTGTAGTGGCTAGTGGGACAGGAAGGGGAGGGATAGTTAGGTATAAAGGTAATTGTAATGGGGGTGGGTGGGAATGGGGGTATGGTAGGGGAGCGAAGTGAGCCCAAGTGTAGTGAGGGCAAACGAAGCGGGGCTAGCACCCTGGTCAAGATGAAGTCAGAAACAATCAGAAAAGATAGTGAAAAACTAGCTTGAGAGACAAGGATATAAAGTTTCTAAAGGTATAGTCACCAGAAATAAAATAAAAAGAAATAAAATATGAGCAGAAGTAAGCTTACAAAAGGACACTGGCCTCAAGCTACACAAGTAGATTTACTTGAAGGAAACCCAGTGCTGTATGGTTAAAATAAGCTACAATAGAGAGGGGCTTTTCAGGGGGAGAGAGAGCTAAAAGAAGGGCAAACCATAAAAAAAAACATTAATATGTAAGAGTCTGAAGACAGTAAAATAGGGCAGGTGCACTAGGAAAGGCAATTATGAGTGAGGCTAGAAATGAATTCAGGGAAGGGTAAAGTTCAGAACAGGAGAATATACACAGAAACAGTATGAGGATAGTGGGTAACCAAAGAGAAAGGATAGGAGCTGCTGGCGTCTGCTTTTCATGGTGACTAGCAAAAGAAAACACTGTAAATTCTTGTTGTGCTTATAAAGTCTAGCATTAATTAATAGATTAGCTAATGTAGTAGTTATTTACTGGGACACATACTTCAGTGGTATTATTTTAAGCTTAAAATGGTGGCTTCCGGACAGATAGTTTGAGTTGCAGGGTATCTGTTAAGGTCCTCAAACCTGTGCTGCCTGTACTGTGGCCAGGAGAAAACCGTAGGGAAAAATTCACTAGGGTTCAGTGGTATTATTTTAAGCTTAAAATGGTGGCTTCCGGACAGATAGTTAGAGTTGCAGGGTATCTGTTAAGGTCCTCAAACCTGTGCTGCCTGTACTGTGGCCAGGAGAAAACCGCAGGGAAAAATCCACTAGGGATCAGTGGTATTATTTTAAGCTTAAAATAGTGGCTTCCAGACAGATAGTTCGAGTTGCAGGGTATCTGTTAAGGTCCTCAAACCTGTGCTGCCTGTACTATGGCCAGGAGAAAACCGCAAGGAAAAATCCACTAGGGTTCAGTGGTATTATGTTAAGCTTAAAATGGTGGCTTCTGGACAGATAGTTAGAGTTCCAGGGTATCTGTTAAGGTCCTCAAACCTGTGCTGCCTGTACTGTGGCCAGGAGAAAACCGCAGGGAAAACAAGTGGTATTATTTTAAGCTTAAAATGGTGGCTTCCAGACAGATAGTTAGAGTTGCAGGGTATCTGTTAAGGTCCTCAAACCTGTGCTGCCTGTACTGTGGCCAAGAGAAAACCACAGGGAAAAATCCACTAGGGTTCAGTGGTATTATTTTAAGCTTAAAATGGTGGCTTCCGGACAGATAGTTAATTCAATTTAATGTAATTTTTGAATTGCGATGATCTCCTGTGAGGCCCGTGCTAAGTCCTCCCCTTAAAAAACTAAGACTAAACAATCACTATACTATGACAATATTTTTGCAAATATTAAGCAACTTACCACCATCATGTTTAAAAGCAGCTTTTATGAGTACCTTTCTTATCTGTGTTTATGACTCATGCAATTACGGCTTAGCAGTCCAGTCAAAGTAGAGGCTGCAAATATTTTTTTCTTGGCTGCAATGGCTGCCAGCCATCTCAACATGTCACTCTTAGCTTTTCAGCTTAGCAACTCACTGGGCATATTAGTGAAAGTATAGACGTTTCATCTGTCATTATCATATGTCCGCTTCTGAATACATGTGCCAAATGGCTTCAGCACATAAAAAGGGTACAAGGACCAGTTTATATATCTGGTTAATAAATATAAAATAAATAAATAACTTTGTAAATAAATAAATAAATACATACAAACATAAATAAATAACTGTATAATGCAAGTCTATTTGCTTCCCATAAGTGAGGTGACTGTCAGAATCTCAGCCATCATCTTGGCAGCCATTTTGGATTTTGCACTTTTCTTGTGCTAAACTTTTGGTGGTTGGAGCTTGTATTTACAGTTGCACATGCCTGCTATGCCATCTCCAGTGGTTTTATGTGTGTGTGTGTGTGTGTGTGTGTGTGTGTTCTCCCTCACATGTAATATGAATGCTATTATGTGAAAGTGGCATGGCAGAGCCAATCACATAGCCTACGTCTCTGCTTTACACACTATATACCGCCTTTCTGATAGGTTGCAGCTGTGCAACAGGCCAGACTGCCTACTTTGCTTCATGACCTCATGGTTCACTCAGGTCATTAGTTGACTCTGAGTCACCTGGACCAAAGTCAAGGCTTTATCCTTTGGCACCATGAAACTGCCATGCAAACATTTTTTTTCTATATAATCTAAACTGTCATAGATTTTTAGCCAAAAGAGAAAGCACTTGTTAAATATAAAATAAGCAAACTCACTTAACAGCTTTGATTTGTAATGTGACTTTGCTTATGATTTCCCCATAGGGAGTACTTTTCATTTTATTTTATTTAACGTACTGCTTTGGATCCATTTTTTCTGTTTTTAGGTCATCAACTTCATTATGTAGTTTTTCCAACCATGACCAATGCATGAAGAAAAAGGATATATATATATATATATATATATATAAAAAAGTAACAGCATGACCAAACAAAAAGCATGATTTGGGATGCAGGAGTAAAATGGAGTATATGCACAAAACCGAGACAGACAAGGGAGAAAATTCAAACAGCACACAGGCAGTAACTAGACATTAGTATGGAGTCCCATGAGCAATGAGTCTAACTAAAGCCATAAATAAATAAATACCCATTAGGTATAGTCTGTCAGCATGAGTAAGAAGAAATGGCATAGAAAAAGGCAGCAGGGTGCCAGTTTGGTTTTCCCAAGCATTTCTCATTTTATTCCTGGATAAACTCTTTGATTAAGCTCAGTAGTAATGTACATATTCCATGTTCTGTTCCATTTCTAACGGAGGGAAAAGAGAGATACAGGGATCAAGAAAAGAAAGAAAGAAACGGCATACTTTATTCTAATACAATAAAAATATCCTTCTGCAGATAACACAGAACAAAAGCAGACATACAGAGATCCAGTCACTGCAAACATCAATGAACAACGGTATAAATACATGCAGAATATGCATTGTTCTACATTCGTCAGTCACCTATACAACTCTTGTTTCACTCAAGATTGTGTTGCTGTTATAACTTGGAATAAAATATCCTAACACTTTAAATTCTGTAACAGCTTTATAAGTAATCCAAAATCCCAAGAGAGGAGTAATAATGCTCAAAGCAATGTGAACAGATCAAGAGAAACTTCCATTTACACAGCCAGTACAGCAATGATGGAGGAGGGCTTAGAACCTGCTTAGACTGGACAATACTTATACCTACATTAATATGCATCTTTATGAGTGCCAGGGAGGCTTAATTATTCAATATGAAACATACTACAAATAGATATATGGAATGGTTTTCAAGAAATTGGAATGGGTTTAAGACAGATGCATAATTCATGAAGACATGAGTCACACAAGTTTTGGATAAGGTAATGACAATTTGGTTAATGGGAATTGAGAAGACTGAGTAGTCATTCTGCAATCAAACCACATTTTTTTCAGATGCAGTGCTCACTAACATTTTAATGTTCTGCTTTATTAACTGGCTAAGAAAATTGGTCCATTCTCTTTTTAGGCACAGGCTGGAATATGCTAATAAGAGCTTAACCAGCATACATTTGGAAGGTAGGACACTGGAGTACCCAAAGTAAGCCAGCTTTTCCATCATGTCAACCATACAGTTAGTGCAGGTTAGAACTGAACCATGGAGCTGCAAGGCAGATATCCTAATCACTGAACCACTGCATTTGCACTTTTTTGTGAAGAATATCCTGGTACCAATAAAGTCTAACACTTCACTGTCCAGTAAATGTACAGAGCAGGCAAGAGTATACTGTTTTTAACTGAAGTAGAGTAGAACCTTCCCAGAACAGGAGAACTTTGTAGAAGTCATTGCATGTTTATAACTAAGGATTACACAAAGCAGAATGACCTTGCAGTGATTACAGTATGGTTATGGGTAAAGCACTTGCACAGAGTGGTAGGACCTTGTAGTATAAGTAAGAACATGCTACATGCATCAAATGGCAAAACCTTGTATTGTTCGCAATTATTATTTCAGGTAAGGACCTGCACAGAATGGCAAAACCTTGTCTATTCATAGTATTGTTATAGGTAAGGAATGCACAGAATGGTAAAACTTTTTGCGTTCATGGTATGGTTTGAGGTAATTACTTGTGCAGAATGTCAAAGCCTTGTGTGCTCATAGAAGGGTTATAGGTATGGACCTATACAGATTTGCATGACCTAATAGTCTTCATAGTACAGTTATATAGACTACTGGTGCAGCAGTTATTTTTTTTCCTCAGCTACAGTAACTTAGGTTGAAAATATTGTAGGTGTTCATGGTTGCCATGATGGAGAGTCAGGCTATGCATTCGAAGGTACCATCTCCTGGAAGATAGCCATGTCCTCAATACACACCACATGATTTTCTAATGAAAAAAATAATTTCTCCTTTTCAACTGCCAGAAAATGTGCATATGTGCTTAAGAAGGAAGAAACAAAAAAGCATCCCTATATAGCCCAAGTCCACGTGCTAGTTCCTCATAAGTGAGCTGTTCTCTCTTCCTGTCCCCACCAGTCTCCATTTTCAGTGTTAACAGGTGGTAAAGCAGCTTTAAATGGCAAGTTAAATCAGGCAGCTGAGTTATCCATACATCCATAAATACATCTGTCTGGCAATATCCATCCATCCTTCGATCTATCTTTCAGTACCAACAGCCAGCATAGGGGATCCCAATGGCAGGTTAAATCAGACAGCTAAGAAATCCATTCATCAATCCGTTAACAATCACCACTTAATTTAGTTCAGGTTTCAGGTGAACTGGGACCTATCCTAAAAATGACAGCTGTAAATCAGGACACATCCTAGGTGGAATAACTGTTCTCCAAGGACATCTTTCCTAGAAACACATACACGCAAAATGTAAGTATGTATTTAAAGTCATTAAAATCTCAATCACGAATGGACTGTTTAAGCAGGGATGTTAAGATATAGCGAGAAAAATATTCTAAAAAGATGAATTATTAGCACCATTGCATTTATGAGATTTGCTATTGCAACTCCCACAATAATTTTGACTTGGGCACTAACACAGTGAATACTGAAATGTGCATTACACTACTAAATGACTCCACAGTGGAGAAGTCTTATGTATAGGGCTGCACCCCACACCCCTGGTAACTATATGTGTATTGCCTCCAAAGTTACTGTATTTGAGAGTAGGTGGAACTCTCTAAGGTATGACAACATTGAATGTGCATATACTCCCCCATAGTTAGGTCTCATAATTCCAAGGGTCACAAGTAGAGTCTCCAGAACTATAAATGAACCCTATTACTTAGCACAAACAGAAGCATCATCAGGTGACATTTATTACAGCGGTGACGGACTTGCTAAAGATTGAATGAACAACTCATTGTAGCTAATATGACATACCTCAGGCTGTCACAACCTCAGAGTTAGATGAGAATACTAGGGGCACAGTCCTTTAAATATGAAAAGTGAGGGCTACACCTCCCACAAGAAAAAAATAATGTCCCCATGTCATTTCTTTAGGACCCGTTTCATCAAGGCCCAATCCACCAATGTTTCATCAGTGAGTTGGCATAAATATTCCACGTTAACCTATTTAACTGACTGGGACATCACTTACAGTACCAGCTGTTATGATTCCCTCTTTCTTTAACAGTGGGCAACCTTAGAGTTGGTATATGTGTAGGAGGGGGGTTTGAGATGCAGTCCTCCTTCACAGTGATAGTGCATGGTGGGCCTGAACTTTTGAAAAAAAAGTTGCACTGTTTTCTCCTGAATAGCATTTGTGCTTTGTACATGTTTGTTGACATCCAATTACAATGCACTGAAAGCTGACAGTCAGTATTGTAAGCCTGTTAGAGAACGTGGGCAAATCATGGATGTAGGTTTTGACGAAGGGACTTGATGAAAAAAAGATTTCAAAGATTTGAGGCAAGAATGGCATTCTGAAACATGCCATCTATACTTTAAGCAGAGCTGCTGGGTACAAATTAGAATGGTTGCTCTGAAAGGAAAAGTCTAGAAAAAACTAAATTGTGGCTGGAATCAGAGCAGTAGCTAACAATGTGAGCTGCCTTGGTGAGCTTTACTTGGGAAAACCCTTTGTAACAATAAAAGGTGTAAATAATCACGGTAGCTTAGAATAAATCTGATTTCCTGTAACACTCATAATCTTAAACTTCATTCAAAGAGAGTTTTCTTAGGAATTAAAGATGCCCAATAATTGGCTCTGCCATCTCACTCTTGACCATTTACTTAGTTAAGTCCAACGTTAAGCATGATAAATACCATTCTCAGACAGATCTTGAAGATGAAAATTAAGTACAAAACAAACCCTGAAATCTGAATAGGATAAGGACTATAAAATGACAATAAAGTATAAAAAACATGGTGCTTGGTGGGCCTCTTTTCCACACACATTTCATAAAGTTACAACCTTATCAAGATTCAGCGTTAGAAACAGAACAGTCAAACCTTGAACTACATGAAATACTACTCAATAGACATTTTTGCAGGATGGTTTTTCCCCATACCCAAATATTCTAGTAATCTCACAACTGCTAAGGAAAACAAAAAAAGAGCGCACACACACTCATACACAATGAATGACTTCCAGCGCACATGTAAATTGAATTAGCAGCGATATTCCATGAACAATACCTTTCAATGACTTCAGCATTGGTGAAAACAAACCAATAACCTGAAACCTTGACCTTTTATTACTCAATCGGTAGCAGGGTACCAGGTTGTTCTTCTGCATCAAACAAAGCCTGTAAACCAGAACTCTATTGAAGTAAACAAACTTACTGCAAACGGTATGCTACATTATTAAAAGCAACTATTTCTTACTTTCTTAATTTTTATCTGTCTATATGCCAAAACTGCAGTTTGTTACAGGATTTCTGTGTTGGAGGGAAGCCTTCTAGCTTATCAGTGGGAGTGGTAAGTACTAGGTAACCTATCTACCACATAAGGAGTGGTTCTGGCCCAGAAATTGTAGTTATTGGCCGTTTGGGCAGTTTTTCCATCTCTCTCTCAACTTTCTGATTTAAAAGCCTGCATTTGCACTTGTTTACCCCCTTTCCTGTAACTAGTTTAGTCCAGATACAGATTCTTAGTTTTAGCACTTGAATTTGCTTATTCGTGATCAGGACTTGTTCAGAACTTGTTGTAAGCACTAAATAACCTACTAATTACTACAGCACTCAACCTTCCTCATTACCTGGAGGAAAACAGTTTTGGTACTTACTTTCCTCACTTGCTTAGAGAAAAACAACTCTTGTACTCACTTTCCTCACTTATCTAGAGGAAAATAGTTTTTCATTCAGACATGTCCAAGCGTCAGCTCCCAGTGTTCTCTCTTGTCTATCTGATGAATCTGGGCATCTTGGGGCAATGTAGAAGTTGCCTCATATACACAGACAAACCTTTCCTCCTACCACCCAACACTACAACCTGTGAGAGATGCACTTATCTAGCCAAACTGGAGGTAAAGCTCTCTCCAACCAAGACTGAACTTGACAGTCAAGAGGAGAAGGTAAACACTTGCATCACATCACACTCATCACATAGTCTCACTAAATCTACACTACCAAAATCCACACATAGAAATACAAAAACATATGCAGAGGCTCTCAATAATAATCTGCTCAAGCAACAGAGACCTCCAAAGCAGAAATGCAAGCAACCTCCACCCCCAACACAACCCAAATGACACATAGCCCGCAGACTCAGTGTGCCACTCAACCACAGCCAATAAGGCAAAACAACGTACCCAACACACTAGTCATAGGTGACTCTATAGTCAGGCACACTGATGTCCCACTCACCAGGCTAAACAAGGAAAAGGTTGCTGTCAGCTGCCTGTCGGGTGCAAGGATCTGCCACATAACCCACGCACTCAGGTCACTTCACAACAAGTATAAATATGACTCTGTCATTGTCCATGTTGGTGTGAATGACCTGAGATGTACCTCCCTGGACTACATGAAAAGAGACATGGAAGAGCTCTCCGATCTTGTAGCCCAGGCAGGTATGACCCTAGCCCTGAGCAGCATTTTGCCATCACCCAGAATGATACTGCAGTACAAAGACAAAATGATTGACTTCAACAATTGGCTAAGCTTCTGGTGTCATTCTAAAGGGATCCAGTATCTGTATGCCTGGGACGACATGGTCAAAAGACCATGATGCTTTGCCAGAGATGGCCTGCACCTGTCACCCCTGAGATTCCGGATACTGGCTAAGGTTCTTGCCGCCCCTATAGTGCCTTTTTTAGGCAAGGTTCAAATGACAAATTCACCACCGTAACAGGAACAGGCAGCAAAAACTGAGGGTGATGCTACTCAATGCTAGAAGTCTAAATCTCAAAATGCACTCACTCGAGGCACTCCTTAAAATGGAGAACATCGATATCTGTGCAGTGACTGAGACCTGGTTCAAGGCTCCAGAGAACACCCTTGCACTACCAGGCTATAACTCGTACCACACTTTTCGGCCATGTAACCCGGACCGGAAGACCAAAGGTGGAGGTGTGTCCATCTTCATTAAGAATATCCACACCTCCAGGCTAGTTGCTCAGCATAATGCAGCTGAGGTTATCGAAGTGCAACTAACTCTGGGCAAAACTGCAATTCAAATTGTAGCTTGCTACAGATCCCCCACCATGCCCTAGGATTCCAACTCCTCTTTTCTTGATGTACTGGAAAATATTAGGGTTCAACCAAACACCCTTATAATGGGCAATTTCAACTACCCCACTATTAACTGGGAAAACTACTCATGTACCAACTCATTCACTCAACGCTTTCTGGAATTCATAAACTCCAATGCCTTGGATCAACTTATCCACACCCCCACCAGGAGCAGCAATATCCTAGATCTAGTCATTACCAACATGAGTGACCGGTGTTCCACACCTGAAGTCAACGCCTCACTGGTCCGATCCAACCATAAGCTAATTACCCTAGATATCCACATCCTACCCCCACCCCCATTAAGGAAACCACTGTAAAAAATTTCTCCAAAGCCAACTTCATGCTTTTTAAGACAGAAGAGGTGAACTTCATGACACCCATGCAGATGGACAATACAGTTATGACTACTGAATCCTACACAATTGCACTTTATAAGCACTTACACGAGTGCATGGATCATGCTATCCTAAACAGAACCAAGACGCTATCCTCCAAAAAAAGAAAGCCAATCTGGTGGTCCCCTGCCATAAACAAACTGTACAAAAGAAGGAAGAAACTGTTGCAAAAGAGAGTAAAATCCCATGAGTGTAGGAGCTCCCTGGTCACCCTCAGTAAAACGCTGCAATCCCCGATAAAATCCTCCAAAGCTAGTTGCAAAAACAAAATCACCACTGATTCTAAAGACAACCACAAAGCATTCTATAGCTATGTCAAGAATCTCAATGGCAACACTCAGATCTGCTCTGAGTTACAGCACAATGGCACTAAATATACAGAGCCAACTGATATTGCCAACATCCTGGCAGATAGGTTCAGTGCTAACTTTACCCCCCTCTCACCCCCCTAAAGAGCCCATCTCTATACCAGAAGAATGTAAAGTTCCTGTAATCATGGCTGCACAGGTAAACACCACACTCTCCAAAGCCAAGAACACAGCATCCCTGGGACCAGACAACATCCAAGGCTGCTTTCTACACGAACTACAGAACGAATTGGCACCCCACCTAAGTAGCGTGTTCAATCATAGCCTCACCTCAGGCTTTGTGCCCGCTGAATGGCGCACAGCGACGGTTATCCCACTCCACAAGGGGGGCGCCACCACGGACCCAGGGAACTACCACCCCATTAGCCTGTCAAGTCTGGTCTGCAAGGCCATGGAATGGTATCATCATGGAACTTATAAACAAAGACATTGGTAATCTCCAAACTCTGGACCCCACCCAGTTCAGGTTTGTAAAAGGCAGATCATGTCTCCTAAACCTGATAGACTTCTTTGAAGCATCACCAAAGCCATAGATAAGGGTAAGGTGGTTCACACAGCCTATCTAGATCTTGCCAAGGCTTTCAACACCATTCTCCACTCTGAAATTATAGATAAACTCACTAAACTAGGTATAAATCCCTATGTCACAAGATGGGCTGCCAACTGGCTCACTGACAGAACCCACATTGTGAAAGTAGCAGACTCCAAATCTGACTTCAGACCAGTGACAAGTGGAGTACCACAGGGTTCAATCCTGGGTCCTCTCCTGTTTGGTATCTACTTCTCCGAAGTACAGGCTAACACAGAAGGTCTTTGGCTAATGAAGTTCACAGATGACTGCAAGCTAGGAGCCATAATCGCAACTCCTAACAATGTGCACATCCTACAAAAGGGCCTCACTGAAACAGATGCCTGGTGTCAAAGCTATGGCCTCAAGCTCAATGCCAAAAAGTGCATTGTCATCCCCTTTGGCAACAACTCTGTACCCATGAACTACAACATAGGCGGTAGTATACTTAACACCAAAAGTGTGATAAGAGACCCTGGGACACAGGTGGACAGTAGTCTCTCCTTTGATAATCACATCGCCACAGTAGTCAGGAAATCGTTCTACGTGGCACACCTCATCACAAAAGGTTTCTCATCCAGAAAAAAATGGACATTGTTCCCCTTTACTCACCACTCATTAGACCCATTATAGAGTACAACGCCCCTTTTGGTATGTACCTCACAACACATCTACAACTACTGGAAAGGCCGCAGAAACACATCACAAAGAGGATTACCGGCCTCAAACAGATGCCCTACGCAGACTGTCTCAAAAACTCCAGCTTTACTCCATCGCATATCGCCTACTCAGAGGTGATCTCTGCCTAACATACAAAGCTATGTCAAACCCAGAGCTGTTGGACATGCTCCACTTAAAGAAGTCCCAATCCTTCCGAGCTACATGCTCTAGGGACCTAAACCTTGTCACCACAATAAACAGAACATGCCAGATGGATAGATTCCTGTCTCAGAGACTTTCCATACTCTGAAATAAACTACCTATCTATATCAAACAAAGCTCCTCATTAGTTCTCTTCAAGAAAAATCTTGATGATTGGGTGGGAAATAGGAAATTCACCCCAGGGATCACTTCTGTGGCTCTGCTTGACAGTGGCACAGGAAAATAATTTTCTTGGGTGGAAAAAGCCAGGATACCTTTTTGGCTGGGCTTGTATAGGCCCTAGGGATGATAGCCTAGTACCTACCTATGAACCTATGAATATTTTAGTTTGTTTACAAACCAATCACATTTTCTAGCAATGAAACAGAACCAAGAACATACTGCTTGTATTAAATATTTCAGAATGCGCTTTAGCTCTTCCTTAAAGTAAAACTTCTCCCTTTAAAGCAATGACCTAATTCCAGAGCTGTTTTTTTCTCTGTAATATCATCTATATGTAGTTTAGAGTGCATGAACCCTCCTTTCACCAACTGTCAGTTTCTTCGTGTCTGTTTCATCTGCCACAGATCAAACTTCTCTCTAAAATCCCAGACATAGCCAAAAATAATTAAGGCCAAAAGCCTCATATCCAAGGGACTTTTTAACTACTAACAGTAATCATAAAGTTGACAAAAAGAAGATCTGTATTAATCTCCCTCCCTGCCTCCCTCTCTCTCTCTCTGTCTGTCTATATATATATATATATATATATATATATATATATATATATATATATATATATTATATATATATATATATAGACAGACAGAGATAGAGAGAACGAGAGAGATGAACAAGAACTCTGTGACTGCAATGACAAATATTTAATGAATTTAGCACTAATTTTTTGTTTTATAAGGAACAGGTAAAATTAGGAACCACCCTTAAAATGAAGAACAATTGTGTGGTAAAGTCTTAGTCTAGAGAACAGAGAACATAGGTCAGATATAGGTTAATCATACTATATATTGTAATTTGCTGTGCTAGTTACTACTCCCAGTTTTGGATCTCAAGACTAAGAGAATAAATTGTTTTGTTGTTACATTGCACTTGAGGTTTCCTTTTTTGCTGAGTTTTTACATTAAGAGGAACAGATCACTCATCTTGTGGCAGAAGGTGTTTGCCTGTTCTTTCTGAGGTGGGAAGCACTCCAGAAGAGCTCAAAGTGTAGTCATTCACTGGCCAGAGTGTTCAGGAGTTAGATTTCACTTTCTTTTCTGTTGCTATAACCTAGGTGCATTGCTCTCTGTTAGCTCACTGTGCAGAGCCGGTTGGCAGTGCCCTGTACGAATGCAAATGCTTGGACAGTAACGTTTACCTATATAACTAATACTAGGGCTATAGCCTGCAACTTAGTGACTCAATGCATAGAGTTAAGCTTAGAGCATTTTGTTTGCACATCTAGCAGCACTAATACCATATCTTTGCTCTATCTAACCCAAGTCATTAACTCCAGAGACCACCTTAGGAGACATCTGTAAAACCCAGACCTCAAACCACAATAGTCTACACTAATACAGGTCCAGACAACATAGATATGCAATCTCTGTAGCCGTCTTAGTAGATATGGGCATCCTGAGACAACATAGCAATTGTCTGTTGTTCACAGACATCTTTTAACCCTTAAAGCAACTAACACAGTATGTGACAGATGCACATACACAATTTCCTTTTCTCACTTACAAACACGGTTGTCAAGAACACATAAGCTACATCCACCACACATGTACAGCCTCTTATGCTGATGCACTAAAAAGCAATCTTCCCAAACTTTGAAGAACTTCTAAGTCTAAAAATGAAAGACCTATCCCCAGCAATTTCTACAGCAAACACCAAGCACCACACATAAGCCTACACCCAATGGACTCCAAAGAACGAAACCCATAAAGCAAACGCTTTACTCAGAATTCTTGTCATAGGCAACTCCATTGCATGACACACAGCTGCCCCACTGACCAGACTGAAAAAAGAAAAGATAATGGTTAGTTGCTTATCTGGAACCAGGATTCACCAGGTTACGCACACACGCAAGTCAATGCACCACAGGTGCCAGTATAATTTTATCATAGTCCATGTGGGTGTAAATGACCTGAGACATGCCTCACTGGACTATATGAAGAGAGATATTATGGAGCTTTCTGGATATTTGTCTCAGATGGGTTATTACGTGATCGAACTTCAACAAGTTCAAACTCAATATGGTCGAAACCATATAGTCGAACTTGCAGAAGTTTGAACATGTAAAAAAAAAAAAAATAAAACATGCAACAGTAAACAAACTGTTGCAAGCAAGGGGGGAAGCCCCACCTGCACCCCCACACCCCCCCATTCTTTAAATATACCAATTCTGAGACTGCACTGTAGTGCGGAAAGGGAATATTTCCCTTTACTGCACTGTAGTGCGATCTCGGAGTTGGTATATTTAAAGAGCGGGGGGTGTGGGGGGGTGCAGGGGGGCTTGCCTCCCTGCTTGCAACAGTTAGTTTACTGTTGCATGTTTTATT
The DNA here is from genome assembly GCF_019279795.1 of Protopterus annectens. Lineage (NCBI taxonomy): Eukaryota > Metazoa > Chordata > Ceratodontiformes > Protopteridae > Protopterus > Protopterus annectens. The sequence goes on from NC_056734.1 coordinate 199,327,330, forward strand.
TTTTTTTTCTGTGCTCTAAGTTTTGAAACTTCAAACAGACAAATTCAATATTGTCATGTTCGAAGTTTCAAAACTTCGATCACGTAATAGGAACCCATCTCAGACAGGTACGTGCCCCGCACTGAGCAACATTCAACCTTTACCAAAGATGATGTCATAATATGAACAAAAATTACTGACTTTTACAACTGACTTAGTTTCTGGTGTCACTCCAGGGAGATTTAATATTTGCCAACATGGTTAGCCGACCACGTTGCTTTGCCAAGGATGGTGTGCACCTGTCCACCCTGGGCTTCTGCATATTGGCTAAAACTTTATTCACCCCTTTAGGGCCTTTTTTAGGCAATGCCATATTGACAAAACTGCCATCTTGGCAAGTAAAACCCAAAGAAACCTAAACGTGTTACTGGTCAATGCTAGAAGCCTTAACAAGAAACTCACACCCTACAAGCTCACTCTGGAGAATATAGGCATTTGTGCCATTACTGAGACATGGTTTAAAGTGGCAGAAAATACTCTGGTAGTACAAAGCTTCAGTACCTTCCACATATTTAGACCATCAGTCACATGGACAGAGACTAAAGGTGGCAGTGTCTCAATCTACAGTAGAAACAAATACATATCTAGGTTAGTTAAAGAGGATGATGCCCTGGGATTCATCCATGTGCAAATCATTATAGATAAAGTCCCTTACCATATCCTAGTAAGTTATAGGTCACATCTATACCCCAAGAATCCCATAACTCATACCTATACCTACCTGCAAGAAACATTCATCATCCAGCCACATACCTTACTCATGGGAGACTTCAAGTTCCCCACTATATACTGGGATACATACACTGCCTCCAACTTGCAGACACAATGTTTTCTGGACTTTAGTAACACAAATATCCTTGAGATAGTTCACACTCCAAACAGAGGTTCAAACATACCAGACCTAGTACTCATCAACATGGGAGAGTTGTGCACCTCCTCCACCCCCTTGTCATGTCCTCACTGGTGAAGTTGGATCACAAAGATTTTGCCTTTAAAATAAAAATCAACATGGAAAACCCAGCAAAACCTGTAACAGTTAGGAACGATTCCAAAGTAAACTACATCCTATTAAGTGACAGTCTGTCAAAATAAAATGCTCCTTCAAGCAGTAAGTTCATAGGAACCTATGCAGAATTGCTCATAGTAACCCTGTACAAACATGTAAATGGCTGCATAGAGGTTGCTATACCTATTTACATGGGCCATATTTTCAGTGTGTTTGTGTATGCTTTGTGGGCAAGGCAGACAGATTTCGAAAACCCACTGCACTTGTGTATGACAGTAATATTGCTGAGAACTGGAGAGTGTTTGAGCAAGAGTCTGACTTTCATACAGGCTGCATTTTCTGAAAAAGATGACTGTACAAAGGCATTTATTCTACTTAATTTAGCTGGGTGAGAAGATATAGAAAGGGAGCGCTCATTTGTGTATGCACCTGTTATCTATAGAGGAGAGGGGGGAAAACCATCATATTGTTGTACCAGCTGAGCCAAGAGAGGGCCCAGAGTGCTTAAAATGTAAATTCAGAAAAATGTGTAACCCCCAGACAAATGTTACAATGAAGAGGCACTTATTTTACACAAGGGATCAAAAGCCTGGTGAAATTTTTGCAGCATATATAACTGGCCTGAGAAATAAATCTAAAACATGCATATTTGGTGACTTATGGGATGAGTTGGTAAAGGACTGACTTGTGTGTGGTATAAAAGATGATACTGTGAAAAAGATTTTGCTTTGTGACAGTGATTTAACTTTGAATGAGGCTATTGAGATTTGTCAGATATATGAGATCACAAAAAAACACATACATATGCTTACAAATGAGAGCAGCTCTAGAAGGCACAGTGATAAAGCTCATGTTGATATTATGCAGCATGAGGTTAAGGGAAACAGGCCCAAGCACATGGCAGCAATTGTAACCCCTGCAGCACTGAATGGTAAACCCCAGAGCTTTCTAGCAAATTCTGGAAGTTGCACAGTCACAGTGAAGCATAAGAGTGAGTCAGCAGACTCAAAGCATGAGCCCTAGCCAAGTTTCATTGCCAACTGTCATAACTGTGGTGGAAGTCATGAATCTTGTTGTTGTGTCTTTCGGCTTTTCCCAGTTAGGGGTCGCCACAGCGGATCTCCGGTCCGCTAATGATTGGCAGTAGATTTTTTTATGTGCCGAGTTGCCAGCCCTGACGCACAACCTTCAACGAAGGTACGCCCATTCACGGTCTCCACACAGAAGACGCTCTAGCTGAGAATCGAACAGGACAACATCTTACTGTGAGGCGACAATGCTACCACAGCACCACCACCGCAGTCTGGTGGAAGTCATGAATCTAAAAGTGGGAAATGTTTAGCTTTTGGTTAACAATGCCACAAATGCAATAAATGCAATCATTTCAAAAGGTTTTGTAAATCAAAGGTCCATATTTCTTTATTAAAAGGGAACATTTTGAAAAACTAGTTGATCAGTCAGACAGTGGCAAGCCTACTCTTTATGTTGATGGTATGTCAGTGCTTCATGAAACAGTCAATGCAGTAGATTTAAAGGCAAAGAATGAAGTATTTTGTACTGTTCGGATAAATGGAAAACCCATAGAGCTGAAAGATGATACAGGTTCCAAGTGCAATGTTATATCTGGAGAAACATTTGCTAGAGTATCTAAAGTTTAAAGGCTTGATTTGGCAAGGCGTGTAAAGCTTGTTGCTTACCGAGGTGAAGAAATTCAAATTCAAACCTTAGGGGTAAATCACTGTGGTTAGGGTGTGCATGGTCCTGGGTTTGAGACTTGCAAGGGCTGATTATTCACTTAACCGAATACAGTGAGATCATATTCTGAGTCTAGTGTTCACTCTACATAATACAGAAAGAAGATTTGAGAAGGCCAACCCACTTAGGTTCTTCCTTCCTCTCTCCTTGCACTTTACTACAAATTGCACTTTATTCATCTGCTTTTACTGTATTTGTGTTTCCTCCTACTTTATTTTGCTTTTGCCTCTTCTTAAAAATACTCAATTTTATTTATTCTGCTGCATTTATTACTGCTTGGTAGTAGCCTGATTAAATTGCAACTGTTATTCTAAGTCTTTTGGTTTAAGCACTTGGGCCTCAGACCAGTTGTTTTACATTAAGGTTTGTGGTCTGCACTGTTGTGGCAGGACAGGTAGCTTACATCCTTCTAAATTGGGAATTGATAATTGAAAGCTCAGTGTCTGCTATTCTAAAAGTGTATTAGTTCTGGTTTATGCACTTGGGCTTCAGGCCAGTTATTTTACATTAATAAGGTTTGTGGTCTGCAATCTTGTGGGAGGAGAGGCTGAATTCTGCCCTTCTGAGCTAGGAATTTCTGGTCTCAGGCTTATTGTGCCTGCTTATTCAAACTGTTTCTTTCTGAAATTGGTGCACCTTGTTGCTGTAGCATAGGACCAGATTCAGGCCTGCTGAATCTAGCTTTGTTTGTATAACTTGAGCACAGATCCAGGTTCCCCTGCACCCTAGTAGCGGGAGTGTGCAGTTAGAACTTGTCTGATTGAAGACTGCTGGAACAGGGCTCAGTTTTGAGTTTTTTTCTGGTTAATTGGGTAACATGTTTAAATCAGATTGCTCATTTTCTATTGTTTTATATATATATATATATATATATATATATATATATATATATATATATATATATATATAAAATGCACTTTATTCATCTGCTTTTACTGTATTTGTGTTTCTTCCTACTTTATTACTAGGGGTTTTGACTACAACTCTGAACTGAGATATATAACAATAAGCATCTCTTTATGCACATTTAAAGTGTTTTTTGATTGTATCTGCTTTATTTTCTGAAAAAAATATATATATACTTGTTTCCCGCCTTTCTAAGCTAGCATAGTTCATTTTTCAGGTCAGTGCCGAATTCAGGGCTGTGTTACAAATCTCTGTGTTTGCCCATACCTTACTTGGATAGAAGGAAGTTTCTCTGTTCACCTGTGAGAAAGGGGAGCCTTGAGCAGCCTATCTGTCCCTGGAGGAGTGGTTTCAGCCCAGAAAGTAGTAGTTTATTGGTCATTTTTGGGCTAATTTCTATCTCTTTCATTTCCTTGCTATAAAAACTGCATTTGCCCGGTTTTGCGCACCAGGCAGCGCCGGTTAGCTAGGGTATAACTATTCCCGGCACCACAAAGTCTCCTCTTCAATTTTTCCCTTGGAACTAGACAAACTTTCAACTTAAGCACTCAAGCCATTCATTTCTCAGCCCAGCACTTGCTCAAAACTCATAGCAAGCACTTATAAACCCTAGCACTACAGAAGGACAAGGCTATCTATTCGACCTTACCAGACATTCAGTAAAACAGTTTACTGTACCTATCCAGGCATGTCCAAAGGGCAGTTTCAGGTGTACTCTCCAATCCAACTGGTGAATCTGGGCATTTTGAGGCAATGTTACAACTGCCTCATGTACACAGACAACCCTCTCCTCCTACCACCAAACACTAATGCATGTGAGAGATGCAATTATACAGCCAAACTGGAGGCTAAGCTCTCTCAACCCAAGACTGGATCAGACAGTCAAGAGGAGAAGGGAAATACTGGCATCACACCACCAGTCTCACACAGACCCATTAAACCAGCACCGGCAAAAAACACACGTAAATACACGAAAACATACTCGGAGGCTCTAAACAAAAATCTGCAAAAGCAACAGGGCCCCCCAAAGAAGACATCCAAGCAACCTCCACCCCCCAACACAAACCATGAAACACATACTTCACAAAACCAGTGTGCCACGCAATCACAGCCCTCAAGGCAAAATAACATACTCTACATACTAGTAATAGATGACTCTATAGTCAGGCACACTGACGTCCCCCTCATTAGGCTGAATAAGGAGAAGGTTACTGTTAGCTGCCTGTTGGGTGCCAGGATCCGCCAAATAACACAAGCACTCAGGTCACTCCAGAACAAGTACAAATACGACTCTGTCATTGTCCATGTTGGTGTGAATGACCTGAGCCGTACCTCCCTGGACTACATGAAAAGAGACATGGAAATGCTCTCTGATCATGTAGCCCAGGCCGGTATGACCATGACCCTGAGTAGCATCCTGTCCTCACCAAAAATGATACCACGGTACAAAGAAAAAATTATCAATTTCAACAATTGGCTAAGTTTCTGGTGTCATTTAAAGGGGATCCAATGTCTGTCTGCCTGGGATAACACGCTTGACACGCCATGCTGCTTCGCTAGAGATGGCTTGCAACTGTCACCCTTAGGCTTTCAAATACTGGCCAAGACTCTTGCCACCTCCATAGTGCCTTTTTAAGGCAAGGCTCAAAAGACAAACTCACCACCGTAAATAGCACAAGTAACAAAAATCTGAGGGTAATACTACTCAATGCCAGAAGTCTAAACCTCAAAATGCATGCACTCGAGGCACTCCTCAATATGGAGAAAATCAATATATGTGCAGTAACAGAAACCTGGTTTAAGGCTCCAGAGAGCACCCCAGCACTTCCAGGCTACAACTCATACCATACATTTCGGCCACAGAACCCGTACTGAAATACAAAAGGTGGGGGAGTATCCATATTCATCAAGGATACTCACACCTCCAGGTTAGTGGCACAGCACGATGCCACGTTCAACTAACAACGGGCAAAACTGCAATTCAAATTGTAGCTTGCTACAGATCACCCACCATGTCCCAGGACCCCCATTCTGCATTTCTGGAAACACTGGGTAACATAAAGGTCCTACCAAACACCCTAATATTGGGTGATTTCAACTACCAAAACATTAATTGGTAGAACTACTCAAGTACTAACTCCTTTGCCCAACATTTCCTAAAATTTATAAACTCAAACTTCCTGGATCAACTGGTCAACACTCTCACCAGAGGTGACAACATATTGGACCTGGTCATCACCAACATGGGCGACTGGTGTTCCACACCAGAGGTCAACCCCTCGCTGGTTAGATCTGACCATAAACAAATCACTTTGGATATCCACATTCCACCTCCATCCCCGGACAAGGAAACCACCCTGAAAAAATTTTCAAAAGCAAACTTCACATTACTTAATATGGAGGTGGAAAGTTTCAAAGCCCCCATGCTAAAGGATAACGCTGTCTAAGTGGCAAAATCCTTTAGTAATGCATTCTACGGGCACCTACAAGAATGCATGGATCATGCTATCCCAAGCAAAACCAAGACTCACTCCTCCAAAGAAAAGAAACCAGTCTGGTGGACCCCTGCCATAATCAAGCTATACAATAGAGGGAGAAAACTAGTACAGAAAAGAGTAAAATCCCAAGAAGGGAAGGGATCCCTCATAAAATCGTCCAAGGCGAGCTTTGACAGAAAACTTGCCAAGGACTCCAAAGATAACCACAAGGCATTATTTAGCTATGTCAAGAATCTAAGTGGCAATGCTCAAATCTGCTCGGAGTTAGTGCAGAATGGCACAAAATACACTGAACAAACTAATATTGCCAACATCCTGGCAGACAGGTTCAGTGCAAACTTCACACCCCTCTCACCCCCAAAAGGGCACATAACCATACCAGAAGAATGTAGAGCCCTTGAAATCACAGATATTCAGGTTAAAATAACCCTCTCCAAAGCCAAAAACACAGCATCAATGGGACCAGATGGTGTCCTAGGCTGCGTCCTACACGAGCTCAAAGACGAACTAACCCCTCACCTAAACACACTGTTCAAACTCAGCCTCTCCACAGGCTACGTACCCATAGAATGGTGCATGGCAATGGTTATTCTGCTCCACAAAGGTGGAGCCACAACAGACCCCGGGAACTATCGCCCTATAAGCCTGACTAGCTTGGTCTACAAGGCTATGGAGCGCATCATCATGGAACTCATTAACAGAGACATTGGGAACCTCCAAACACTGGACCCTACCCAGTTCAGCTTTGTTAAGGGCAGATCATGCCTCCTAAACCTGGTGGACTTCTTTGAGACAGTTGCCAAGGCTATAGACGAGGGAAAGGTGGTACACACAGCCTACCTAGACCTCGCAAAGGCCTTCCACACCATTCCCCATTCTGGTATTGTAGACAAGCTCACCAGAGTGAACATAAATCCCTATGTCATAAGATGGGTTGCCAATTGGCTCAAGGACAGAACCCACATGGTGAGAGTTGCAGGAGCTAGGTCTGACTCTAAACCGGTTACAAGTGGTGTTCCTCAGGGCTCAGTCCTAGGATCCCTCCTGTTCAGCATATACTTCTCAGAGGTATAGACAAGCACAGGAGGACTATGGCTGACCAAGTTCGCAGACGACTGCAAACTAGGGGCTATAATTGACTCACCGGCTGGCACAGACATCCTCCAAAAGGGTCTCACTGAGACGGATACCTGGTGTCAAAATCATGGCCTCAAGCTAAATGCCAAAAAGTGCACAGTTATTCCCTTTGGAAATAACAAAGTACCTACAAACTACCACATAGGTGGTAGTCCCCTAAATATGGAAAACATAATAATGGATCTGGGGACCCAAGTAGATAGTAATCTCTCCTTTGATAATCACATTGCCAAAGTGGTTAGAAAATCCTTCTATGGGGCCCACCTAATCACAAAACAGGTTTGCATCCAGAACAAAAGAGGTCATTGTGCCCCTCTACTCATCACTCATCAGATCCATCATAGAGTACAACGCCCCATTTGGGATATACCTTACAAGACACCTGCAACAGCTGGAAAGACCACAGAAGTACCTCAACAAGAGGATCACTGGCCTCAAACAGATGCCCTATGCAGCTCGACTGAAGAAACTCCAGCTGTACTCGGTTGTATGCCGCCTGCTCAGAGGTGATCACTGCCTGACATACAAGGCCATGTCCAACCCAGATTTGATGGACATGCTCCATCTAAAGAAAACCTTATCCCCTTGAGCCACATGCTCTAGAGATCTAAACCTCACCACAACAATAAATAGGACGTGCTGGAGGGATAGATTCCTGTCTCAGAGACTTCCCATGCTTTGGAACAAGATTCCAATCCACACTAGGCAGAGCTCCTCGCTAGCACTCTTCAAGAGAAACCCTGACAAGTGGATGGGAAACAGAAAGTTTACCCCGGGGATGACTTCAGTGGCTCTGCTGGACAGAGGCACAGGGAACTAATCTAAGGGGGCGGCGAAAGCCAACACATTCTGGCTAGGCTAATAAATGCCTTTGGGCAGATATCCTAGTACCTACCTATGAACCTATGAAACCGAAGGCTCAGTAGTGTTTTCATGTTACTCTGCTAACAGAAGCTATGCCATGTTATTTTATAAGATCAAGAGGCACATTCAGTCATTATTAGGCCTCAGAGACAGTTTGAAAATGGGACAGATTTTATTTAATAAGGAGGTCCACTGTCAGCTTAAAAGACCACTACTCTAATTTTGCCCAGTACATTTGTTCTACCTAAGCTGAGCTCTTTGAAGACAAACTAGGTAAACTTTCAGTTGTGTACTCCATGAAGTTAGATCCAGAGGTTATTCCAGTTATCAGTCCTAATAGCCATACAGGACAGAGTCAAAGCTGAGTTAGATAAAATGGTGCAAAAAGGTGTAATTTGTCCAGTTGAAACTCCAACTGAAATGGTATCTTCCATGGTGGTAGCTCATAAGAAAAGCTCAGATGACATCAGAATATGTACTGAGCAATGAGATTTGACCAAAGCACTAAAAAGACCTGATCAACCAATGCGTACAGTTGAAGAAGTCACAGCCTTGATTCCAAATGCCATTATTTTTTCTGTCTTCGATGCAAAGATTTCATTTTGACAAATTCAGCTTGATAAGAAATCCTCATTGCTCACTACATTCAGTACTCCATTTGGCAAGTACAGATTTTTGAGAATGCCATTTGGGATAAATTCTGCAAGTGAAGTCTTTCAACGAGCAATGGGAATCCTTGTGCTATTATAGTCAATGACATACTGGTAGGAGGTCATGATGAAGCAGAACATGACAGAAACATCAAAAAAGTTCCAGAAAGGGCACATCAGTGAATCTTAAGCTCAAGACACGCAAATGCAAATTCAGGCAAGAAGTTCCTTATGTTGGTCATTTATTTACAAGTACAGGCCTAAGATCAGATCCTTCAAAGCAGCCATTCTCAATATGCTAGCTAAAGACAATGTTCAATTTCTGCAACGTTTTCTTTGCACGGTCAACTACTTAGTGAAGTTCATTCCAGATTTGAGCCAACTTTCAGCACCACTAAGACAGCTGACATTTAAAGATGTATCCTGGTCTTGGTTACAGCAACATGAAAGAGCATTTGATGTCCTGAAACAGAAAATTGCTAGTTCACCTATGCTCAGATACTATGATGTTCACAAACTTGTTACACTTTCCTGTGATGCTTAGAAATTTGGTCTTGGTGCAGTCATTCTGCAAGAGGATCAACCTGTTGCCTATGCATTGAGAACACTTACCCAAACTGAGATGCAGTATGCCCAGATAGAGAAAGAGCTTTTGACAAAAGTGTTTGCATGTTCCATGTTCTATGATTATGTTTATGGGAGACCTATCCAGATGTAAATGGACCACCAGCCATTAGTCACTATCTTGAGAAAGCCAGTGCATTCAGGTCCATCCAGATTACAATGCATGATACAGAGATTACAAAAGTACAATTTCAATCTTGTCTACAAGAAAGGAAAACTTCTTTATCTTGCTTATACATTGGCCAGATCACTCAAACACCACAGAACAGCATGAGAATGAGAGCCTTGATTTTGAAGTCATGGAAGTGACACATTTTTCTTCCACACATCTTGATGAGCTGAAAGATCATACAGCCACAGATCCAGCTTTACAGAGGCTTAACCTCTTTATCAAACAAGGACGGCTGTCAAAGCAATCTAGTTTACCTCAAGAAGTGCAACCTTATTTTCCATACAGAGATGAGATTTTGTCTGACAAAGGTATCATTATGAAAGGTCCAAAAGTAATTGTTCCAAAGTCCTTGCAACCAGAGTACATTACTATTTTGCATTGTGGTCACCCAGGAACCAAATCTATCAAAAGAAGGGAGAGAGGGTTAGTACTTAGGCCTTCTATGTCACAAGAGATTGAGAGAGCACTTTCATCTTTTTCAGTATGTAATAGTATAAAAGCCTCACCAACAGAAGGAACCACTTCAGTTTAACCAGATTCCAGAACTACCTTGGTCGACAGTAGCCACAGGCGTGTTCGACTGGAATGGTCAGCATTATTTGGTGTTAGTAGACTCTTACTCCAACTGGTTCAAGATTGACCTACTTCCTAACCTAGCATACAGTGCTGTCATTACTAAGATGAAGCATCATTTTGCTGTTCATGGAAGTCTGCACAGTTATTTCTGACAATGGCACGCAGTTTGCAAGCCAACAGTTCAAAAGATTTGCTGAAGAATGGGACTTTACTCATGTCACAAGTAGTCCAGCATACCCACAGTCCAATGGTTTTGCAGAACATGTGGTTCAAAGTGCAAAACAGTTACTTGAGAACTCTTCTTTGAAAGGGTCACAAAGGCAATGGATGAGGAGAAAATGGTGTATGCATAGGTAAACACTAGGCTAGCTGCACTTGTGGGCCATTTTAAGCCTATCCAGTTTCTATTTCAAAGGTAAGAATCAAACTGTGTAGCTTGTGATTACAAGGTAAACACCATAACCATTACACCAACCACCAATCCAACTCTCAACTCAATACCATCAGCATCTTCTCACCATATCCCCTTTCTATTTGTTCCAAATCCTTTGGTTCCTTTTGTAATTTCCTCCATCTGCATGCCATTGTAGTATTCTCCTTTTTAATATCTTCTCACTTCTATTTCTATTGTCAGCAACTTCTCCATCTGTTTTTGGATTTTACTCTGTTTTACTGCAATTACTGTCCAATTATAAATATACTTATCTATAGTTTTCAAGTTATCTCTGCTTATCACTTGACACCAAAACCCCATTCTCCTTAAGTCTTCACTTGCCCCCTTTGTTTCCCCATCATCTGCTTCCATTTTGCTATATATCCTCTAGTTTGTATACAACAGGTTCATAGGTAAGTACTAGGCTAGCTGCCTTTGTGGGACATTTTAAGCTGAGGGAATTTCCCTAAATGGAGACATTCAAACCTATACCTTGTGTCTGTGAGATAAACACCTTACTCATTACACCACCTCCCCTTCTCGATAACCCACTCTTTTTTGTGTTGCTGTAAGGTAAGATTCCAGATCTGGAAGCCCCAGTTCCCCTCTTCTACTGGCAATATTAATCAGTCCCAGTGAATTACTGGCCTTTTCTTACTCCATACAAATGTTTTGAGCTCCTGATTGATTTTTCTCCAAATTATTTTCTGTAACTTCTGATGATATGTTTGATCCTCATACTGTATACAGTTCCAACAGCTTTCAGATGTTTATTTTTTTGGGTTTTCCCTCTCATGTATTTCTTGCAGCCTGTTGCGTATACATATTTAACCATACTCCAAACACTGAAAGTGTGATAAGAGACCTTGGGACACAGGTGGACAGTAGTCTCTCCTTTGATAATCACATCGCCACAGTAGCCAGGAAATCCTTCTACGTGGCACACCTCATCACAAAAGGTTTCTCATCCAGAAAAAAAGAGGTCATTGTTCCCCTCTACTCATCACTCATTAGACCCATTATAGAGTACAATGCCCCTTTTGGTATGTACCTCACAAGACATCTACAACAATTGGAAAGGCCGCAGAAATACCTCACAAAGAGGATTACCGGCCTCAAACAGATGCCCTACGCAGACCATCTCAAAAAACTCCAGCTTTACTCCGTTGCATATCGCCTACTCAGAGGCGATCTCTGCCTAACATACAAAGCTATGTCAAACCCAGAGCTGTTGGACATGTTCCACTTAAAGAAATCCCAATCCCTCTGAGCTACATGCTCTAGGGACCTAAACCTTGTCACCACAATAAACAGAACATTCCAGAGGGATAGATTTCTGTCCCCGAGACTTCCCATTCTCTGGAATAAACTACCTATCTATATCAAACAAAGCTCCTCATTAGCACTCTTCAAGAAAAATCTTGATGATTGGATGGGAAATAGGAGATTCACCCCGGGGATCACCTCTGTGGCTCTGCTCGACAGTGGCACAGGAAAATAATTTTCTTGTGTGGCAAAAGTCAGGGTACCTTTTTGGCTGGGCTTGTATAGGCCCCAGGGCTGAAAGCCTAGTACCTACCTATGAACCTATGAACCTATGTATCATTGGTACTATGAACATGTTTAGCATCTATATATTATCTTCCAGGTCTATAGCCAACAGCTTCCAGATGTTTATTTTTTGGGTTTTCCCTCTCATGTGTTTCTTGCAGCCTGTTGTGTATACATATTTAACCATACTCCTAAGTACTTTATTTTATAATGGCCCAGTAAGTAGGGAAATTTCTGTACAAATTTGTGTCATGTGTACTTAATTGTTATTGCTTTAATCTTTTGTTTATTAATTTTACAACCAGTCATCTTTTAATACTGGGCTAATCCTGGATCCTCCTGATTTGCTCCCATGTATTTAGCACACCGGGCATTGAGTGCCCTTCACCACCAGTTGTTTCCATAGCAGGTACGGGTTTTATGGGGTCAGGTTGCAAGCCTGAGGCCCAACCATCCTCAGAGGGTGCACCACACACTTGCACACACATACTCACACCTAGGGCCAATTTATAGTGTTCAGTCCACCTAGTGCATGTCTATGGAATGTGGGAGGAAACCAGAGAACCAGGAGGAAACCCACACGAATGCAGGGAGGACATGCAGACTCCACACAGAAGGCACGGCAGCAGACAATCAAACCAGAGAACCTCTTACTGTGAGGTGACAGTGCTAACCGCTACACCACTGTGACATCCACTGGGCAAATATGTCTAATAATTTGGGTAAGTCTCTTTGAGGGCATTTTGCCTGGATACCATACCAGTCATAACTCTGAATTTTTGATTCTCTTATCTTTGCAGATAATGGTTCAATAAATAGCATGGATAAAAAGGGCACAGTGGGCACCCCCTACCTGGTACCTCTAGCCAGACTAAGAGGTCCAGACATTCTTTCCATCACTCTAACAAGCATCACTGCTCATTTGTAAATTTTCTTAACTAGTCTAATCCATCTTTATGGGATGCAAACTTCAAAAGTCCATGATTTAAGTACCCTCAGTTGGCCCTGTCATTGTGCTAAAAGATTTTGTGTTCTGGAGTTGTCAAAAATAGTTGCTTAACAGAAACCTTTCTAAGCTCATGGATGTTATCCACATACACCCTTATTTTTTATTTAACATTCTGCAATTATTCCTCTTTTTATTCCATGAGTTTCTCCTTAGTCTGCCATACTTTGAGGTATATGTTACTAACAGACAGTTCATTATAGACATGCCACCTACCTAGACCTGGCTAAGGCATTCAGTACAATACCATGCTTGGGTATTGTTGACAAACTCACTGAACTAGGCATAAATCCCTATATAACTCACTGAATTACTGGCTGCCTCACAGATAGGACCCCAGAAGTCAGGATTGGAGAGACCACCTCCACCAGGAGTACCTCATGCACAGTGCTGGACCCACTTTTGTTTGGCATCTACTTCTTGGAGGTCAAGGCTAATGTCAATAGCCTTTGGCTCAGCAAGATTGCAGATGACTGCAAATTGGGAGCTATAACAGATTCCACCCATGATGCATCAACAGACAAATGACTAGTGCCAAAACCATGGATTAAAACTCAGTGCCAAGAAGCACATTATATTGCCGTTTGGGAAAAAATCCACCCAGGTTAATTACTCCATCATTAAGTCATCCCTAAATGCTGACCCATTAGTTAGAGATCTGGGAACATATGTAGACAGTAATCTGGCCTTTGGCCAACATTTAACCAAGGTAGTAAGAAAATCATTCTGTGTTGCCCAAATTACAAGTAAGGGTATGGCATCCAGATCCATGAAAGTTATAGTATCATTATACTCAGCCATTATCAGAGTCATCATTGAGTACAATGTCCAGTTCGGCATATACATGACCAGGCAGATACAACAGTTGGAATGCCCACAGAGGTTCCTCACCAAGAGAATCCACCTGCTCCTATGCAGATCACCTTAATGTCATATCTCTATACTCTGTCTTCTACAAGTTAGTGAGAAGCTATCTATGCCTGGCATATAAGGCATCCTCTGATCCAGCCCTGATGGACCTTTTGCACATCTGCAAAACAAATAGCATCAGAAACACTAGATCTGAGGCTTTAAACTCTCCTTATAGGTTCATAGGTTAGTACTAGACTATCAGCCCTAGGGCCTATACAAGCCTAGCCATAACAATTCCCTGGCTATTTCTTCCCACACTATTTACTTCCCTGGACCCCTGTCTAGCAGGGCGACTGACGTGATCCCCGGGGTGAATTTCCTTTCTCCCATCCAATCATTAAGGTTCCTTTTGAAGAGGGCCAAAGAGGCGCTCTGCTTGACATGTATGGGCAGTCTATTCCAGAGTCTGGGAGTCTCTGGGTCAGGAACCTATCCCTCCAGCATGTTTTGTTTATTGTGATGACAAGGTATAGATGCCTGGAGCATGTGGCTCTGAGGGATTGGGATTTCTTTAAGTGTAGCATGTCCTACAGCTCTGGGTTTGACATGGCCTTGTATGTTAAGCAGAGATCGCCTCGGAGTAGACGATATGCGACAGAGTATAGCTGGAGTTTTTTAAGGTGGTCAGCATAGGGCATCTGCTTTAGGCCTGTGATTCTTTTACTGAGGTATTTCTGTGGCCTTTCCAGTTGTTGCAGATGTTTTGAGAGGTACATACCAAATGGGGCATTGTATTCTACAATGGGTCTAACGAGGGATGAGTACAGTGGGACAATGACCTCCTTTTTTTTCTGTATGAAAAGCCCTTAGTGATGAGGTGTGCCACATAGAAGGATTTCCTGACTGTTGTGGCGATGTGGTTATTGAAGGTGAGACCACTGTCCACCTGTGTTCCTAAATCTCTTATCACACTTTTGGTGTTTAGTGTACTGCCACCTATGTGGTAATTCATAGGTACATGTTTTTTCCCAAAGCGGATAACTGTACATTTCTTGGCATTGAGCTTGAGCCCATGGCTCTGGCACCAAGCATCTGTTTCTGTAAGGCCCTTTTGTAGAGTATCCACATCATTTGGGGATTCAATAATGGCTCCCAGTTTACAGTCATCTGTGAACTTTGTTAGCCAGAGTCCCTTAGTGTTGGCCTGTACTTCAGAGAAGTAGATGCCAAACAAGAGAGGTCCCAGGACTGAACCCTGAGGTATTCCACTTGTCACTTGTCTGGAGCTGGATTTGGAGTCAGCTACTTTTACAGTGTGGGTTCTATCAGTAAACCAGTTGGCAACCCATCGAGTGACGTAGGGATTAATGCCCAGCTTAGTAAGTTTATCTATGATTCCAGAGTGGGGGATGGTGTCAAAGGCCTTGGCGAGGTCCATATAGGCTGTGTGGACTGCCTTACCCTTGTCCATGGCTCTGGAGACTGATTCAAAGAAGTCAATCAGGTTCAGGAGACAAGATCGGCCCTTCACAAACCCAAACTGGGTAGGGTCCAGTGTTTTAAGGTTGCCAATGTCTTTGTTTATAAGTTCCATGATAATACGCTGCATGGCCTTGCAGATCAGGCTCGTCAGACTGATGGGGCAGTAGTTCCCGGGATCCAAGGTGGATCCCCCCTTGTGGAGTGGGATAACTGTAGCTGTGTGCCACTCAGTGGGCACAAAGCCTGAGGTGAGGGTATGATTAAACATGACACTTAGGTGAGGTGCCAGTTCATTTTGTAGCTCATGTAGGACATAGTCCGGGATGTCATCTGGTCCCATGGATTCTGTATTCTTAGCTTTGGAGAGTGCGTTTTTTTACCTGTGTGGCCGTTATTACTGGAATTTGGCAATCTTCTGGTATTGAGATGGGCCATTTAGGGGGTGAGAGGGGGGTGAAGCTGGCACTGAATCGATCTGCCAGGATATTGGCAATATCCTTGGGATCAGTATATTTAATGCAACATAAATAGAACATGCTGGTGTGACAGATATGTGACTCAAAGATCTCTCAGCTCTGCAATATGCTCCCCATCCATGTGAAGCAGAGTCTATCCCTAACCCTATTTAAATGTAACCTTGACCATTGTAAGGAAAATCGAAGCCGGTCGGCCCACATGTCTCTGACAGACAGATATATTTGCAACCTCCTAACTAACATACCCCTCCAAATAGATGGCCAAATTACATGGGGATACAGCTGGATTGGGTTGTGCAGCTAGGGTCATTGAGGCCCTGGTGGTTGTTAGCCCAGTATATACCTATGAACTCTTGCTGATCTGAGGTCAGTAAAGTGCTATAAAACACACATAACAGAAAATGTGAAGCGCTTGTATGAAGAGCTGGTTGCCTAAGTCTTTATGTGAAGAAAAGGGATGGACTACAGAGCAACACTAACAAACAGACTTTGCGTACTCTCACTTTTGGACAGTATAATGCTGCCTTTACCATGTAACTGTAGAAAATTAAGGCAGTAATAATTTAATTGAGTAATTAAATTCTGCATGGAGCTTTTCATCTGTGCTACCAGTTCTTTGATATGTTAACTGTTTTTCACAGAAGAAAACAAGCAGCTACCAGATTTGCAAAGAAAATGTAACAGTTAAGTGAGAGTATGGGTGACGGCTTTGGTAATTCCCTAGAGACTACAGCTTTGAGTACTTAACAAAACTCAATAATTTACTTATTTTGTATGTAAGAATACTTAATGTACAATGAAAGTTTTTTAAACATAGCTTAGAGTTAGAACAAATCAGAAGAAAACTGTGAGACTCTAGAACAGGGGTAATGTATCTTTAAAATATTTGGTAATAATACCGATACATGTCTGAAGAGGAATTAGCATTGCGGTGATGTACAAGAATACAAAATAATAACACTGCTGAGACATGATACCTGCTATGTACAGGGAAAATATCACCTTATGCTACAACCATATGCTGAACACGATCAGTGAAACACACTTTGCAGCTTAAACTTTTTGCATAAATGCATTTTGCTATAACTGCAAATCTAAAGAAATAAAAGAATGATCCTTAGTTAAAAAAGATAAGCACCGCACGTGCTAGCAAGCCTGGGCAGCTAGCAGTTAATAATTTAAATCCTTTTGTCACTTGAAACAGTGAACTAACTGTGCAGAATGACTGAACATTGTATGATCTTTTTAATAACCATAATTATACCATTTTACCAAGATCAGCTGCAGAGTTGAAAGAAAATCATTACAGCATAGTAAAAAATGCCTTCACTTGCTCACAGCAGGGTTAAAAATAATAAGGGTTCTTGGAACATATTCTTTACAAATGTGAGCCTGACCTCAGTTTCTTAGAGCATTTCAGTGTAACAGATTTCATGTCACTTTAACAAGAAATTGATCATAGTCTGTAAGTAATCACCTGCACTGTTGATCAAATATATCTAAAACAACTTCATTACATCAAGTTATCCACCTGCAAGTCAACCTTGCACACTGTTTTTTTTTCCATTGTGTCCTCTTCTTTCTTTTTTACATATCCTAACTGCTGTGTTGTTTTCTCTTACGAAAAATAATTATTTAAACATGGATTTTCATATATCTTTCTCACTTCTTATGCCATCATCACTTCAGTTCTGTTTTAAATCATATATTTTCTTTAAGGAGTGACTCTGTCAAATTCATTAAAACTATGCATCTAGCAATTGCCCTGTATCATACTACACTTCAGTCGTACTTTTCCAAATAAAATGTGTGACACTTTCTGTGACAAGTAGAAGTTAAATGCGTTAGTATTCATGCACCACAGAGCCTAAACCGTTATTAGAAACTTACATTTCAGAATGTAAATGGGCTGAATGTAATGCAACCTTTTCTCACAGTTCAGCTGGATTCTGCAAGCTCAAATGAGTGGCATACCTTACAATGAAGAACAGGTGAGATATTACACCATATTGCAAACCGCTATGGTACATTTCTTTTTTCTCTTTATGTTCTGTCAGTCTTGCAGAAGTCAGTTTTGGGACATCCTTTTCAGCAGAATCTCTCATTTAGCTTTGGATTTAATTTTTTTCTGTTCTCTTTGAGTTGACCTTTGTGGCACTGCTCCTTGACCTCACAGATTCAGAAACCAAAGACAAACCAATGATGATTTTACCAGTTTTCGGTCTACAGATTCACGGGCTCACGACAAACCTAATCAACAAAATTTCCTCACTGAGTTTCTAGGCACAGAGGGCATCTATCCGGCCACTCTAGCATAAGCAATGTGCTTTGTGCTGTCATGTGATCAGCAACAAAGCAGGCCTTGCAGAATTCCTAAGTATGTTCACATTAGACATTATATTGAGGCCAGACTGAAAATCTCTGTCTGTCCTTTTTGTAACCTGAATAAATTAATCTGAACTGATACAATGACATCCACATTGAATCATCTGCATATCACATGTTTATAGAATGTAGTGGTACCACAGTTTCTAAGTTCTCGTTCAGGGTATATTCTCTAAAGAGTCACCCACAGAGCAGTACTAAGCTATGACAAATCAAGCTTCTTTTGTGCACTCAGCTAGTCCAGTGGTCACTACTGATCATGATTACAATCTCCCCCCAACACTATTACCACTGCCGACAGGAATTGTCAAACCCTACTTCGCAGGACTTATGCTTCATCACAGTCAACGCAAACGTTCAAAGCTGCTCTTACCATGACTAGGGTAAAACGAGAAAATCTAAGTTTATAATCAGCAAGTCAACCTTTGTAAGTTCATTTCCTGCATTTAAATTAAAGGATTCTGAATGGAAATGCAAGCTATATTTCAAGCCATGTCACACTCACGCCTGAAGGCTAGAATCAGATCAAGAACAGAATTGCTGATTAATCAGAAGAGCTGTAATAGGTTGGCTGTAGCAGCTTTATATTCATGGAAGTCACCCCTCAGTTCACAACAGACTCAAATACATTTGCCAGAGGAAAAAAAAAAACGTAGATCTTAGTTAGAGCC
This sequence comes from Protopterus annectens, assembly GCF_019279795.1. Classification (NCBI taxonomy): domain Eukaryota; kingdom Metazoa; phylum Chordata; order Ceratodontiformes; family Protopteridae; genus Protopterus; species Protopterus annectens. The sequence goes on from NC_056734.1 coordinate 199,346,413, forward strand.
AGTCTGAAGAAGATGAAACATAATACATTAGCAGATTAAAATAATGTTCTTGTCTTTCCTTTAATGTAAAGATTAACAACACTGTGTAACATCTAAGATTACTTAGTAGATAAGGATGTCAAAACCCAAACTCTATTTTTCACTGACCATGCAATTCCAGTAGGTAAGGGATGTAAGTAAAGACCTCAGCCTGAAATGCTAAAACTACAAAAAGAGTAAAACAACAAAGCTGTAAATTACATAATATAAAGTAAAGTAAATTATATAAAATATACCAAAGAGTACTTGTACTACAGTTAAATTTGACTCTGTACTATTAACTCTCCGACATATACATATAAACAAACATACACTCATTACTTTTTTATGCTCATTAAACAACAAAGCCTCATTCAGTGAGCATAACAAGGGTCCATTTTTTCAGTCCATGCTCCATTGTAACTTAATGTTGTGTCTTTCGGCTTTTCCCGGTTAGGGGTCGCCACAGCGGAACTCCAGTCCGCTAATGATTGGCAGTAGATTTTTAATGAGCATAAAAAAGTAATGAGTGTATGTTTGTTTCTATGTATATGTCGTAGAGTTAATAGTACAGAGTCAAATTTAACTCTAGTACAAGTACTCTTTGGTATCCTTGTACAAATATACAGCACATCAGTATACGTACAAACAAAAGGAGTTCCCATCCTGTATTACTGTGAGACTTGTACCTGAATCCTCAATCAATAATTTACTCACTAAACTAAACTAAATTGACTGGACCTCATTATGTATTACCTCAGACCATAATTTAGCTCTGCCTTGACTCCATAACATGCTAGCACAAGCCTGAGATAAATTATACCCATCAAGAACAGATTTCAAAGAGATTTCAAGGGAGGAAAACCCCACAATTAAACATCAATGAATCAAAAACATAGATAAAGCCTAAAAGAACTGGAAGAGTAGCTCAACAGCCCTGAAAAAAATCACCTTCTTCTAACAATTCAGAAACCTTACATAAACTAATACTAATACTGTCAGAGTCAATTATTTTAGAAAGTTAAAGAAAACTCACTTAGGGCAAACTAAAACATTCTATAACACTGTGAAAACCTGAGGGACACACAGAATATTCTCAAATAACAATAAACTTAGTAAATGTTTTCTAGAGCTGCTTAATAAGATCAAAGCAACTCCCAGTAATTGTCCTTCACCACCAAATGATACTAGGCCAACCCTGACTAAACCACTGTATAAAATCCTTCCCTTCCCCGTTCTACTTCAGGTTAATTACTGATAGGAAAATAGAGAACTACTAAATAAAATGGACAATATTAACCACAAGATGCTCTATATCATCTATCTAGTGATATTAAGAATGGGTAGAAGCCTTCTTTCTAAATATCTGGCTGATATGTTCTGTATGGTACATGCCTCTAAAATATACCCTAAATACATTAAATATGCATTAACAGATCCTCTGTCAAAAGTACCTAACCCCAAAATAGCTAATGACTTCCAGACTACTATAAGCATAATTCTGTTACCAAACCTTTTTGAAAAGCTCATCTTTACACAATTTCTCAAATACCTCCAAAAGTATGATATCCTTCCAGGCAGACAACATCAGGCCTAAATTCATCACTTTCACTGTTACTGGCTCCTCATGAATAAAACACCAGTATGATCCAGGGACAGTTAACAGGGGCTGTTTTGTCAACTTCAAACAAGTTTTTAGAGAGCATCCTGCTTTATGTTAGCCACCCAGTTCTCTAGGTATTAGTCGTTATTGTTCGTAGTTACTGTATAGAAACTCCTAATGCTGCATTCTTAACTCTTTACACTGACTATATGGACTTAAATAACAAAGCTCTGTGTACCTGGATATTTCATTGGGCCGAGAAGAGCCTGTTTTCAATGGAGTCCCGGGGAGAAAGGCTCAGTAAGAAATTATACATTTTTGAAAAATCCATAACAAATGAGTAATACAGTAGTAATATAAAGACATTCCCCGGGATTCATGAAGCTCGGCGCAAGGCCGGCGTAAGGCCTGCGCCGGCGGTGCATGGAATATCCGGCGCAGTAGCGCCATATACATATTAATGAGAGTGCACCGGAATCACAGACACGTGCGTAGTGTACGTGAGCGAGCCCAGGTAGGATGCGTCTGGAGGCGTGTCTAAGCCGGCAGGAGGTGAGCAACCTAATGTGCTGACAGCCACGGTCCGCCCACAATAGTAATGGCAGCAGCCAGGTCCCGTGCAGAATGAAACGCCGCATGCAGTACGCAACATAGTCCCGTTCCAAATTAACGGAGAAGCAAATAGAAGCCACCAAGGCATAAGTGTACCCGTTCAAGGAGCAAAGGATACGCATAAGACCGCCTCCGTCCCGCAATGCACTGTCAGTGTTTACACTCAGAGAAGGTGTACAGTCAAGATGTCAGCGCCGCACCGACATGGGAGCAGCGACTAAGGTCACCACCTGTCCCACTTTTTTTGGAGCAGTCTCTCCTGGACACTTGTGTCGAAAAAACGTATTAGAAATGGCTGATGTGCTACGAGTGTAGGACACAATGATATCCCGTATGTAATGTAATGGTAGCATGAATTGGTTATTTCTGTAACAGAAATACCGAAATGACACAATAAACAGAATAAGCAAGGAAATTGCCACAATAATAAGCAAATTATTTAGGCAAACAAGTGAATTTCTATGCTATATAGTGACCGTTTGTATGTGTCGGCCTGTAAAGGCAGATGTGAGTCCCGGAAATATCCCAGATCGGAAAATGGAAAAGGTGGAAACCCCAGCAGCGACATGGGCATGGTCACCAGGGTTACCTGCTGTCCCAAAGTGCCATGGACAGTCCCTGATTGGACAGTCGTGTCCCTGCAACAATCGTAAAATGGAAAATGACCTGCGATCCCCTGCCACAAATTCCCGGAATATACATGTAAATAGTAGCATAAAACATATACATTACGGTATGGAACACAGACATGGCATAAGAAAATAAATAAGGAACCCAAACGCTAACAGAATAGGCTCATAGTATGGCAAACAAGTGAAGTTCTGTCTACTGCACTAGCCCTGGGTATGTGTAGTCCTGCAAATTTCGAAGTGTCCACATAACATGCCCCACTATGGGCATTGGAAAAGGTGCCAACCATAATGGTCACAAGCAGTAGTGACAGTACATAGCCGGGTAGCTGTGCCGACATAACAACAGTAAGGAAGCAAGATACCCCAAACACAGGCAAACATGTGCATAGCAACATATTCCAGACCCAGCAACATCTCTGTTGCATACACTGGATGGTGTATGATGAAGTGTAATATCCAGAAGCAGAACCCATGCATTCAGATGTACTACACAATAGCCTCATTGTACATGTCAGTCACACCCATGTATACCCCAGCACCCAAACCTGCTAGCATCCGTGTGCAGCTATACAACCACACACAATGTGCATACCTGAACTGTGGTAAGATGTTTGTGTTAGGCAATGCCACGCTGGCAAATCATTACCCACATGTCAGCAACCCACCGCAGGTACAGATATGTAAATGGCTGCATGTGAATGTGTCAGCAGAATGTGTACATCCGGCATGTAGTATGTACCCGTCCAAACCATCTAGGTTTGCATACGACACGGTGCACATAAGTGTACACATGTGGACAAGTCGGGTCGTTGGACCACCGCAGGCGATTATCTTTGCAGTGAAGTCGATCACATATAGCGGAACAGGTGCCTAACACACAGGACATCCTAACAGGGTGCTACAGGCAAAGAAGGGGAAACTGGGACATCACATGTGGAGATTAGCGTGGCTGGACGGACAAATACACACGGTCAAGGTAAAGGATGGAACAACATGCATATGGCTGGATGGATGTTGTTCGTAAAATATATAGAAACACATATGAAGTTCCAGTTTACACTCGAAATACTATATAATGTATTGAATTGTACTGTACAATATGGCAGCAGAACTAAGCCTGCATGTAATTGGTGAAGCTAAGCTGTACTGTGATGGAATTCTGAACCTGGCAGTAAGCAGGACAGCAGGCTCATGTCTGTCATCATTAATTATGTGCTGGGTTACAGAACAATAAATGTATGTACATGCATAACAGCACTCCTTCCCCAGAGGAGGATGGCCTTGTGAGCTCAATGGAAGATAGCAGTACAACTCCCTACCAGACAGACAAAGCAACGTATCAAGAAATTAACTGTCCACTGTATCGTAACAGTCTAGGGTCCTTGAAACAGCTACAATCACAAAAGGATACTGTAATGTACAAGGTGCCTTGCAAGGCTGTGTTATTCCCATGAGAAAACAATTTAAGTTCCCATGATGTACACAGTCTGGGGTTGTTGTTCCGATAATAAAGTGGCAATACCTCCCAATCGTGACCTCTGGGTATGGTATGAAAGTGGTTGTTAACCTGCAACATTGGATGTATAGCATTGGTTTCTGGTGTCGGAAGACATGGTTCCTGTAGCACAACACAGTATGGGTAGTCAAGCACACATACACGATTGCTGAACACACAGCATCAGTGAAACCCAATGCTCACAAGGACACAGTCCGACAAGCTCTACACTTTACATATGCACAGTGGTGTCCAGTGTAGGACCCAAAAATTGTGGAAAGAACCAAATTATGTCTTATTTCAATGCGTATCTGAAATCAGTGTCGTCACAGGTACACATATGCACCGCAAGAGTGTTTAATGTTGCTGATAGCTATGCATGTAATGCAGCACAGATGCACAGCAATACCCAGGGTACCGGGTCCATAGAACTGCCCCCACATCACAGTCCCGCACACATGACGGATGTGTAATGGGTACTGTCAATTGTTGCAGTCAAGGGATTCTGGGTATGTAGACCCTGTGCTCGGTGTTGTTTCGCAGGCAATCCTTTCTCCCGCCCCGTGGGAGGGATGTGTGCGTATCACCTGCCTTACTCTCCGCTAATAATGCAAACCATACTCCGGAGAATGCTAAATGTAGGTGTGTAATGTGTACAGCCCTATACTACTGTCCAGTAGGCAATTGTCATGGATGGACACCCGTATGGCCAGAATGGCACCCACAACTGCAAACCCGGGTAAATGACATAGCCGCGGGAAGGCATAACACAGGAAATACACATAGGGACTACAGTTGACATTCCACATACAAAGCAGGACCGTCGTGCCAACACCGGCGTACACAGCACTCAATCTGCCAGCAACAGACTGAGGAGCACCCGCTACCGTACAGCGTAACAGATGTGCGACCTGTGGAACACATACTAATGGCACACACACAACGCCAAGTAGGATATGTAAACTATGGCTTTCCCACCTATGAAGACAACATGGTTAAATGAATGCATAGGTAAGCAACATGTTCTGGTGGTGTTATAGTGGAAATACAGTGACGGATATGTCCCATTGGGACGTCTGCAGTTTAAATGGAGCATTTGCTAACCAGCATCTTTGGATGTATGTAATTTGTCCACAGTAGTAAATCACCTGGTTATGTAGCACCATGTGGAATGGGTAGTCCAACAGACATCCGATTTCTGAACACACAGTATCAGTGAAACCCACTGCTCACAAGGACACAGTCCGACAAGCTCTACACTTTACATATGCACAGTGGTGTCCAATGTAGGACCCAAAAATTTGTCTAAAGACAGGAATGCCGCCTTCTTTCAACACTTAAGTGAACTCATTGTCGTCACAGGTACACATATGCACGCATAGCGTGTTTAATGTTGCTGATAGCT
>NC_056734.1:199487006-199524506 GCF_019279795.1 Protopterus annectens
ATATATTGTATATATATATATATATATATATATATATATATATATATGTGTGTGTGTGTGTTTATATATTGTATATGTATATATATATATATATGTGTGTGTGTGTGTATATATATTGTATATGTATATATGTATATATTTCTGAGGTAGTAAGAACAGATTTCTGTCTGGATTTCAGATATAGTTGCTGCTGTTGTTGCTCCTGCTGCATTTAGGATGCTATTCTGAGGAAGTCGTATTTGTAATTTTTTTAAGAAATACCACAAGACTGAGACAATTGTGAGCATATATGGGCAAAATCAAATCCAGTCTTTTAGCTTTGGCATGTTTTAGCTTCAGCAGTATTAAGTGTTCTTATCCTAACAGTCACTTTAGGGTATTACTTGACTGTATACTATGGCACTGTACTTATACAAGTTCTACAACAAAAGATGATCTGGTCAGTGTGTGCTGATTAATTATTGTACTTTGGGATCAAATTATGTAATAACAGGACAAAAGTTAAAAAAATGAGATCCCAGACAAGACTAAATCTGGCACTGCATTCAGCAAATTAAATATTAGAAATACTGAAAAATCTGTAGAGTTGAGAGAAAATATTCAGCAAATTAAATGTCAGTGTGTAATTGTGTTACTGCCCCTGGGGGACTCCACTAGTTACCTTAGCACTATTTGAAGTCACACCTGCCACAGAAACTTTGCTGGTTCCTCTTTCTGGCCAACTGGCTATTCATCTTACCATAGAAGGATCTCTATTAAAGGCAGATTGTTTCCTTACAGTTTCACCATGATGTATGTTAGTGACTGTTTTGGCTAGAGTGAGGTAAGCTGTACAAATAGCATGATCGCTGCCCACACCTTCGTGACCATCTCAAAGAAGTAAACAGTATTTACCAGGTGTAATCTGTTCTTGATGAAGCCAAACTGCTGAGGGTCAAGCCTAATGAAATTCTTGATATTGTAACTAATGAGGTTGGTTATGGTATGCGCTATAGCTTAAATCGACTGGTGAATAATTTCCAGGGTCCATTGTAGGGCCACGTTTGTGAAGAGGAAAAAAACCTGTGGCTAAGCTTAGGTTAAACAGATTGACACTTTTTATTAAGTGCCAGGTATGTTGTCCGGATTCATGGCGGAGGTGTTTTTGGTCTTTAATAAAACCTTAAAAACGTATTCCTTCATGATGACGGAGGGTGTAAGGGATTTTGAGGTGAGTAGTATTTGAATAGGGGATTTTGGGGTGACATTTGTGGTGAATTTACTTGGTAGTGGATTAGTGATATAATTGGGGTCAGAGTGGGGGTCTAGTAAAGGGAATATTTAAAGCAATATGAAAGTGTTATTTCTTAGTTTTCTAAAATACAGTAGTTAAAGATGGATTGATAATTATGTCTCGTTAGATAAGCTAATCTCCATTCATAGATTACCTGGGCCTTATTGTTCTTTTCAGTTTCTTGGTGATGTTTTTTACACTATCATCATTCTGAAAAATTGTAGACTTACTGTATACTTTAAAGTTTATTTATGTCAGTTGCCCACCAAGGAGTTTTTTTTTTAATTTGCCATTGTTTATAGCTGTAGTTGAGGTTGATAGATATATGCATTTATCTAAGTGGGCATAAACCTCCTTAGTAAGGTTGGCTGTTTTGTTGACCTCAAAAGTGGTTATATCATGGGTAAATTTATCATATCACTGTATAAGGTTCACCCTTCTGAGGTCCTTAAATATGGTCATATTGGTTACAGTGGGTATGGTAATTCCGAATGTAAATGTCATGAGTTTATTTTCTGACTTTACTCATGAAGGAGACACTATGGAATGCAAGGACCATATCAAAATTATTTTGCCTGTGCTGCTTTGGTGGTATAGAGGGATAAAGTCCTGACTACAGCCCAGCTGACCCAGGTTTGATTAGTGGCTCAGGCAACTGACAGAGTAGCAGGAAATGGATGGGCATTCCCATCCAAGGTGGGAGGGTGGTCAGTACTCTCCCTAAGAGGTGGTGTCTTCCAAAAGGGGGAGTTGCCCTTGGACATAATCAAAGAGCATGGTGGGATGGGGAAATAGAGTGGGTAGGTCATAAAAAACTCTCCTGGGATAGAAATACAGATGAGCCATACCCTCAGGATCCATGAACAGCCCAGGCAAAAATGGAGCATTTCTTGGGGGTTGGAGAATGGCTGGTAGACCCAGCATGGACATTGGTACTCGGGGGCCGGGCTAGTAAAAATGAGGTCTGAGGAGACAAAAAAATATCTTGCCTGTAGTATGCTTGTCAGCTATTTGAACCAGGGAATTCATGTTTATGATTTGCAAAAAATCTCTTGGTATACCCTACCTTAGGGGTATAGCTGCTTCAGTCCATGGCAGGAACTGAAGCCCCCTTGGATCATGGAGTTGTTGTTTATAAGAATTTCTTTTAAAACTTCCTGGATTCTGATATGATCATTAGGGGACATGGTTGGGGTTCTGTGGCATGCTATAAGCTGAAAGCTTGTCTTGTCCATGATAAATTGAAGTTCTAGGAACTCAATTTGTGGGTCTCAGGGTTTTAGTGTAAATGAGATGTGGTTCCTGACAAACACAGAGATAATACTAGAGTCCCCATCAGATCTGAAAACATGGCAGGAGTACTTTCTTTATATTTAAACTAAGTCTTTGTAACTACACCCGTCTACTTCTAATAATTGGAAGGCCACTTGCCCGAAGATGACTTTACTGAGACGATAACACCAAACTGTTACTTTACCAAACAATCACACTGCTGAATTTTTTAACAGGGTAAGTATGCACTTGGCCAACATGGGGGAATTTGCCCTTTTCCCCACTGTAGTGTGATCCCAGAGTTGGTATGTTTAGTTAGGGGGTGTGGGGGGTGCAGCTCCCCACCAGGGTGGGTTTGACCTACTGCAGTGTGTTTCTTCGTTGTTAGTTGTCCAAGTAAATCGTTCAGTAGTGTGATCATTTGGTAAAGTAACAGTTTGTGTCATCTCTGTAAAGTTGCCTTCGGGTAGGTGGTCTGGTAGGTGATCTTTCAATTATTAGAAGTAGACCCAACTACACATGCATGAACATGTCCTAGATACAGGAAAACCTCAAGATCAGACAAACTGTTATTGAGACTCCTGTTGTTTAGAAGAGCCACCTTAATGTGGCCCAATTTAGGGTTAGTTGAGTTTGCTAAGTTGGGATGGCCATTAGATCAACTCTGCCTAAAAAGGCACTATGGGGATAACACAGGATTTTGCCAGTATATGTATACCCTTGTATGACAGGAGCAGGTCATCCCTAGCAAATCAAAGAGGATTGTCATTTATCTCTTGCCAGAGTGAAACATATTGTATCCCCTGGATTGACAAGAGCTGCTAATCCAAATGTTAAAACCAATTAACCTTTCTTTATACATAGGAATCATTCTTGGTGAAGGAAGGATTCCACTTAGGAGCTGGCAATGGTTAATCAGTTGTGGTGCATGTTTTATGGGAATGCAAATGTGCAAAAGGGAGAGATGAAAGTACTTTAAGAAAATATTTAAAAAAATATTTAATTGGTGCTTTCTAGTGAACTAGCAATTCTAGATATTTGGCATCACTCTATACCACAAAAAGAAAAGGGAGGAAGATTAGGGGGGAGATAGAGCCTGACTAGCATTATAAAGTTGGCATTAGTCAAGGAATGGAAAACTCCATAGGGGAGCAAGAATCAACTGATTTACGGAGTGTATCCCACAAGTTTGTGGGAAAACTTCTTATGCCATTCAAAGATACTTATGTTCAAAAAATACTTTGAATGGCTATAAGTGTTCATTTTTGTGTGTGTGTGTGTATGTGTGTGTGTGTGTGTGTGTGTGTGTGTGTGTGTGTGTGTGTGTGTGTGTGTGTTGGGGGATTCAGTTACAACAGCTTAAGTCACAAATATGGAATGTTTCTTATAAGATCATTGAAATGTTCTCGGTTATAAAAAGGACAAAATGAAAGTATACAAGAGTAGGGAACTATGATTCACTGAACCATGTAAATAGTATATATACTGGGTTTATGGGTGTTAATGTTTGGATAACTGGGTTTATTCTGTTCATGTTATTAAAATTAAGAAAACTATTTAATAAAAAAAGAACAGTGGCTGCTTCCAAGTCCCAGAACAACAGTCTAAAAATTACTAGTGTGATGCATGAGGTTTGCCATTGACAGTAACCAGAGAGAATAATGAAGCATTCGTTAGTGTTTAACAAGCGTTAATTAAAAAAAAAAAAAAAACATATTGTAGACAGCATTTATAGCTATAGTAAAATAATACAACTGAAGACCTCTCATAGGATGCAATGGAAGTTAACTACCTAAATAAGAGCTTTAGACATACATTTTTTCTATCACTTTAACCCATTACAAGACATTCTCACACACACACACACACACACACACACACACACACACACACACACACACACACACACACACACACACACACACACACCTATGGACAATTTGGGTGATATCTAATTCACCAACAGTTATAGATTAATCAAAGCAGTGCAAGCATTCAAAATAACTAATATTAAATTTCAAAAGCATGTCTTTTACATTTGCATACTTATATTTTATGTCACAGATCTGAATGTGAGAAATGTGAAATGAACCTAACCAAATAATTCTAAGCAATATTTCAAAAACTCGGTTATTTTGAGCAGAGAATGATGGAAAACAAACTCACACAACTGTCTTGTGATGTAGATTTAATTAAAATGTCACAAGAAGTATTGCTTGTGTATTCATGACTGTTACCATGATATGCAATGGCTATTATTATTAAGCATGTGAACAACACACCAGTCGCTTATTGAAACGTTAGCTTGATACTCATAGGTCTACATGTGAACAATGGTGTTTAGGTCTTAGAAACACTAAGCACCAGTGTGGCCAGAAGGCTGATCTGAGATGGAATTAGTTCAGGACATTACTTCAGAGAGTGCTCCATCAGAAGTAAGTCTTTGTAACATGAAGGAAAACTCAACCATTAAACTGAAACAATATACACATTTCAATATATTCATATTCTATGCATTACTGATGCATCAGACTCACTCCAAATGTTTCTTGTTATATTTTAATTTCTTATGTCCTCAATATTGTTTTCATGGTGTCTACCATATTGATCTAATGTTTGTTTTTCAGTCAATTTTTTTGTTTTTTTTTAATATAGTGACACTATTACTGAATCACTTTCTATAACAGTATAGAACATAACAATACCACAAACATAAGGTCAAGTCAAAATGAAAACTAATTTAAGTCTAATAACAGTTAATAAGAAGGGAAGAACTGAGTCTAGTTCTCTACACTATGTGCATACCTCTCAACCTCTTAGTGCAAGAAATCTGGGCAAAGCCAGACATAATGGGGGGACAAAGGCACAAAAATAGGAACACAATAAACTTAGAAAGTTGCTAGAATAACAGGACTTGTGTTAGCATGCATCTGAAACTCCACTGCATGACATTATTTAGTGATCATCCCAGTGATCTGTCAAAAAAAACCCCACAATTTTTATGAGGAACAGACCAAAAATATGAGTAAAAAATCTGGACAGTCTGCAAAAATCTGTACAGTTGAGAGGTATGCTCTATGCTACAACCTAAACATTATAAATGAGCTTTTGTTTTTTCCTCCATTTAACTACAGTGATAGTGTTGTGAGTTACTTGCTTTTCAGATGGCTCGTGAAAGCAAAGTAAATGCTTCTATTTAACTTAATTAAAGTGATTGTGCTTACATTAATCTTACATTAATCTTTTAAAATCCTTTCTTGGTCTTTTTACATTTTTGTTAATATGAAATATATGCATATGCATGTGTACATACTGTTAATATTATATATATATATATATATATATATATATATATATATATATATATGTTTATATATAGCTCTTTCTTGAATGATTCTCATTGTTAATAATTATATGTAAGTGCATATCTTTATTGCCATTGTGTTACATTCCTTAATTTTTAGTATTATACAGTGTCTTTGACTTGCGCATTCTGTGATGTAGTGCTTTGAGTACTGGGTTGAGACGGAAAAGGTTCAGTAGACCAGCACACCTACCCAGTAAATACATTTTAAGTAAATAAAGAGATGGGAAAAACAGGGGGTTGTTAAGTGTTGAAATAAATAGATGGGAAAAACACGGGATTATTAAGTGTTGGAAACTGTGGTCCTTAAAAACATTCTATATTATCCCTCTTCCACACTCTTGCAGAGTGTGAAAGTTGTCAGCTTTGGTCTTTCGTGAATCACTGAAAATTGCCACTTTGAAAGAGCTGTTAAGGCAAGTGACAACCACCTATAGCTTGCCTGCTCCGCTTAACTTTGCAACTAAATACATAAAAACAACTTTTTAATGACCAGACACAAAAGTGTTTACCAGTTTCACTATGCAGTCTTGAAGTATATATAATTCCTGCTCTTCATACAATGATTTCTCCAACTAACTCTTGAAAAAAAAGTTTCACTTCAGTTGTTTATAGCACTTTAAAGACCTCAGGAAGTCACTCTTGAAATGCAAAACTAAGTGTGGTGACCAGTCCTAGAAACTATATTATCTGTGCTCTCTAGCCTAGGTCAAGAAGACTAAGACAATTTCCTGAAATAAAATGAGATTTAAACAGGAAAAATGGTGGAACTACCTCATGACCCATGGCAAGAAAATAAGTGGAGATTAAAAATGAAAAGTGTGAAGGTCTTCTGAAAACTAAATATTTAGGTGATATTACAGGATGAAAATAACTCTAAGATAATGTTAAAGAACATTGGATGGTTGAGTTTTCTTTTAATTGCAAGTGTTTGCTATCCACATACAAAAAAAATGTCAAAGCCAACTGCTCTGGAAATAAACCAAAGACAAAAATCATTGACATAATCCCACTTTGTTACACATATAACTACATGGGTATATATAGATATAGTGCATAATTCATTTTTATTTTAATCAAATAATGTTGATAAAGGACTATTTCAGGACTCAATAAAGCACACTGAATTCGAGATGAAAGAAAAATTGTGCAACTTGCAGCTCACTTGTGCATATTTCTAAAACTGTTATATTCAGTAAAAGTACAAAAATAAACATAGAGACTGAACTGCACAATAACATTACAGTGTTTAGATCAGTCACTTCTATAATAATGTATGTTCTGGTTTGTTTATTGCTGTAATCCTACACACTGGGAATTCTCCTGCAGGCTGAATGCAATGTCTGGCCCAAGTTCTCAGAGTTAAGCATCCTTCTCCCTGCATGCTAGACTGACAGAACCTCCATCAGGAAGTCAGCAGGTTCTAGTATCAAGGTGGTATCTGCCCGTATCATCCTTACCTCCTTCTTGTCCCACCTGAGGCTAAAAGCATTGTAATCTCCTAAAGATATACTGCCTGTACTCTGTTTTCCCTGAGGGTTTCAGTTTGACAGCACAGAACATAATCTTCCTAAGTTGAACAAAAAGAGAAATGAGTCAGATCTAGAAAGAAAATATTACAGATGGAGAGGAAGAAATTATTTGGATATCCCATCCTGCTTAGTAATAGCCCCAGTGGAAGAAAGGAAGATGGCAGGAATGTAGGACTGCAACAGTTATCCCACATGAACATCTACAATTATGAGAAGTTAACTGCATACACAATTTAAGTGATTCACTGCTGCAGTCATAAATAATGGGAAGATTTCCAAAGTTGTTCCCTCCACCAGAGAAGAATGGGAGGTTAGCTAAGGTCCAGAGGAGAAAAGGAGCATTCCCTTCAAGATAGGTAAGGCAAATCCACTCCTAGTCCTTGATATCAAGTCCCACCTTACTAGAACAGGTACGCACCAAGGACCAAGTTGCTGCTTCTAAAATGTCCTGCATACTTACCTCCCTGAGGAAGGATACAGTAGTAGCAGTACCACTCACTGAGTTTCCTCTACCCATCCCATGTTGGCTCCTGCTATGATAAGTATAGCAAAGGGTAATACAGATTGTCAGCTATTTAGAAATATTTTCCTTTTTAAGTGGAAACTTCCTTTCTTATCAGCAAAGGAAACAAACAGTTGGCAAGATAGGACACTTAATATCCTTTCTGGCTCGTCATCCCTTATCTTCTGAATTATCCATGTGAGCAAGGGTTTTGGAGGAAAGATACATGAAGAGGCATTCACTGCCCAAGCCTGTCAGTATGAGTCTCTGGAGCAGAATTTCCTTAGGTTTCTGCTCTTCAGGAAGCAAAAGATGGTCTGTTTCTGACACCATGCAACCTGACTGTAAGATTCAAAAATGCATGCCAGCCTAGCCTCCACTCATGGGTTCTGCTACTGTTGTGGGTATCTAAGAAGCCCATAGAGACAGCTGTACTGCTTGTCCATTTTCCTAGGCCTGCATGGCTAGCCTGCACAGTGCAGAGGAGTAAGAGCTTTCTTGTTTGTTTACATGTAATATGTTTGCATTGCCTGTGACCACATGCACTCCTAACTTCCATAGAGTAACGAAGGCCATAGCGACGTGAATAACCATTATGATTTCTGTTATGCTGATGTGTAACGAAGGCCATAGCGACGTGAATAACCGTTATGATTTCTGTTACGCTGATGTGTAACGAAGGCCATAGCGACGTGAATAACCATTATGATTTCTGTTACGCTGATGTGTAACGAAGGCCATAGCGACGTGAATAACCGTTATGATTTCTGTTATGCTGATGTGTAACGAAGGCCATAGCGACGTGAATAACCATTATGATTTCTGTTATGCTGATGTGTAATGAAGGCCATAGCGACGTGAATAACTGTTATGATTTCTGTTACACTGATGTGTAACGAAGGCCATAGCGACATGAATAACCGTTATGATTTCTGTTACGCTGATGTGTAATGAAGGCCATAGCGACGTGAATAACCGTTATGATTTCTGTTACGCTGATGTGCATCTTCTGCTTTACAGGACTGCAACATCCTCATACCATGGAGCTCTGAATATGTGATCTCCTGGCTACTTCTGAGTCACCTGTGGTCAATGTCAGGGTTGATAACAGCTTTCTGAAGGGCATGCTGTCATTTATGAGTACTTGTGTCACCCATCATTCTAAGTCTTCCCACTGTCTAAAGGGAATGCTGTCATTTATGAGTACTTGTGTCACACGTCATTCTAAGTCTTACAGCTGTCTGAAGGGCATGCCATCATTTATGAGTACTTGTGTCACCAGTCATTCCAAGTCTTACAGCTGTCTGAATGGCATGCCATCATTTATGACTACTCGTGTCACCTGCCATTTTAAGTCTTACAGCTGTCTGAAGGACATGCCTTCATTTATGACTACTACATGCCGTTGTTTAGGAGTACTTGTGTCACCCATCATTCTAAGTCTTTTGTCATATATGAGAGCACTGGGATGACACTCTCCAGAGACTGATTGTGCTGCTTTTCAAAAACCATTGAAGTTTCCTCATGTGAATCTGGCCAAAAGGATCAGTACAGTGGAAACCATTATCCTTAAGATCCTTAGGAATTCCCTGAGTGTGCTTTTTGTTCTCTGGGTTATGTCCTGGAAAAGGATAGTTATGGCACTCACTTTTTCCTGGACAGAAAAGCCCTGAGTACTGTAATGTCTAGTAGGGTCCCCAAAACACCATAGTTTCAACTGGGGACAGTTTCAACATTGCTAGCTTTAAAGAGAGATTAAATTTCTGGAAGCACTTCAGAACTTAGAAGCCTTTATGAGGATGTCCTTATACTCTGTCTTATGCATGTGGATGACCTGTTTTTCAACTCATTGGGAGTACTGAATTCTCATCTCATAACAGCCAAACAGTGCTGTAAATTGGACATCTGGGAAATGCATCTTGCTCTGTCAGTACTGTCATAGTTCTGGTCTAGGAGGAACTGCCTAAAGCCCCTTGAATGGTTGCCTCAACAAGGGCAATACTACAGGCTTCAGTAAAAGCAGGTGTTGGGTCCAGGGCCTGCAAAGACACTTTTTTGGATGTGAAGACCTAGGACTTATTTAGTCTTGGAGCCAAAGGATTCCAGTGTGTCTCCCCACATCCATATCTCTAAACACTCCCTGATTTTGCCTTATGTTTTTTTTTTCATCTGTTTTCATAAAATTTGTGTGTTTTTTGGCAAATCATTAAGGATTTTGGTCACTAAATAATGGCAAACAATTGGGTTTCAGACTTCATATCCTTCAGAAAATGCATGCTTATATGCAACCTGTTAGTTTATCAGTTTAAGAATATAAGAGCAATATTTAAAATATTTCCTTGATTTTGGGCCTTTGTCCCTCTTTGGTTTTGTCTTTGATTCTTGAACTAAGAGACTGCAAACTATTGTCCCTTCTGTTTCTGGGTATGGTCTCTTTCTTAACAATTTCTTTATCTTCAGGTAGGACATCTACAGGACCATACCACTGCATATCTACAGTTGAGGTGGGCATCCTTACTAGGACCACTTTTACCCTGGTATGCCTACTGTGCAAGTTTTCTTTTCTTGGGTGTTTTGCAAATTAAAACTTGGTGGTCTTCACACTTAGGAATGTAATGATGTGAGCCAAGATAATACAAGCACTGTTTGTGGTAGCCCCTGTGAGGAACCTGCCTCTCAAAATCATACATATTTTCTCTTATTGGGGCATGTATTTGTTTAAGAGTAAAAAAATAAACAAAACAAAAAACAAACAAAAAAGTCAATACAGTACTAGCATCAGAAAACAAGACAATGCCCCTGGTGGGGTATTTATCTGCTCAATCTGATGCGTCATAAAGCCCAGGCCAACAATAGATTGACAAACACTCTGTCAATATAATGTGCACATATACCTAGAGCAAGAAACAACTAAAGATAGTATGGGCAGATGCTACCTTTATATCATGAACTTCAAAGTCGGATAAGCCTGACGTGATGGGGGAAGGATGCTGTGTTCTGAGATGTAAGGCTAAACATTGCACTCAGCCTGCTGCGGAGTTCTAAGTCCTTAAGGCAGCAACAGTGAGTCACATGAAGAACACCAGTTTTGTTTGAAATGTGCAATTGTATAATAGTAAGATGGTACAAAATGGTACTTCGTGGCTCTGTATTACCATGTAGCATCCCTCATGGGAGAGAGAGAGAAATACAAGATGTCAGCTTATCATTTGATTTCTGAGTGATGTCATTGCAAAATAAGGCATACCTTGCTTTGCCTTCTTGCATAAATATTCCAAAATATCACACCATCTAAAGTTAAAATAAAGCTAACATTTGCACAGCATGAAATCACTGGCACATTACGTTAACCTCCCTGAGCCTCCCGTGGAGACATGCTTCAGTGTATTATCCTTCAACAACAAGTCTGGCTCAAAAGATCTTGTTTCTTTGTGTATGACCTTCCAGTTGACAGGACAAAATGAATAAAACCATGCATCTAATTTCATTAATAAGAAGTATTTTAAATACTGTCTTGCGCATTTTACATAGCATGCTTCATAAGAGATGAGTCACTCCAAAAAGTAATAAGCAAAAGGTTAAACATTGTATCTGTTCTCCCTTTGCTCTTCTTGAACCTTGTGACATAACCTCGGAGAAGAGGAGACACTTCACCTTAAAGCTTATCTGTGCAGATAGTTGGGACACAAATCTCACATTTCTATACCTTGGAGCCTTTCTGTCTCACAGCCAGTAATTTTAAATTCCATTTGCTGTATGTCAGCACTTTTCTTAGGTACAAGTATTATGATATAATACATTGGCAACTGCTGCTGTTATAAACTGAAAATGCAAAGCCATTTATTCTAAAACATTTAGCAAACACTGTGGCCCTATCACCACAAAACTTAAATTCTTACTACTTGAGGACATTGCAGAAAAGTGACGCCAGAAATATTTATTCTGGACCTAGTAACTTCTTAATGTCACTGCATTACTTTCACCCTCTGTGAGTGAATAAGTAACATTACTATTCACATGAATACAGCTGACTATTAGCTATTTCAGGGCATACTGGCCCACATCTGAGCTAAATACCTGTGGTAAAAAAAGAGTGAGTGTATATGTGTGAGCAATATGCCAATAAAATCTACTCCCAGTCTTTCAAATTAGTCCTTCCATTCACCTATATTAACTTGCAAATTTTGTTTTCTCTGCTAATGCTAAGGTGACTGTGTGCTTTCACCCTAAACACAGTGTCAAGTACTGTTGAAGGCAGCACATTACTCTGATATGAGTTAAATACCATGATGGGTCTTGCAAATACTGACCATTCTGTTCCTATATATGGGACTACTCTTCCTTCTTCTACTAACCTGGTGATCATCTCTCATGCTTTATATTATCTCGTCTCTTAATATCTAGATCTGAGCCTTCTGCTCAATTTCTGTGTCCTTACTCTATCCTCAGATAATACAATTCCTGTGATTATCAAATACTGATCCAAATTATGCTGTTGTAGTTTTCTTGTATCCACCCTCTCCTGAGTTCTCACTGATTTGCTTTTTAGAATCTCCATGTTTTCCCATTAGACTATGCTTCCAAGTTCCTAAAAGTGCTATTCATGTAAACTGTATTCTGGAAGTGGACACTCTTAGCAGATCATGTTATCACATGATTTGTGCAGTCTGTGTTGAGCTGGCCTGCCTTGTTATACTTGCTTTATAGATTAAAGTATTTTTTGCAAGGAAATTAATAATGCCAGCAATAAGACAGGAATAACAGTTGAGTTATACTTGAGCTTCCTTTTTTCATTCCAGAAACATACCCTGAGACACCTCAAATCATGTATTCAATATAAAAATTAATCAGATTCATTCTCACTCACTCACTGCTATTTCAGCAACTCACATTCCTGAGAAACTGTTCTGCTTAAAATCACATTTAGCTAACCAAAAGTAAAACCATTTTTGATGGGGAAAAGACTCACTTTAGCCCCCCCCCCCCTTGTGGGGGAACTCAAACCCAAATACATTTATATATATACTAATTACACAGATGTAAAGCAGTGGGACAGAGGGCAAAGTCAGAGATGCTGAAAGTTTGTTTTAGCACAACTATTTCGCAGGAATCAGAATCACTGTAACTGTAGTTGTCTAGTTGTTATGTTAACAATGCATCTCATAGAAAAGACAAAACTTAAATACTTTGTAAAAGTTATTTAACTTGCTGACATGTTTATCAGTAAAGGGATTTATACATTTGGTATCATAATCTGGTTTATCAACATTATCAGCTGAAACCAAGCAATCAATTAAAGCAATTTAAAACTGCCCCTGTCTGAATTTCACTACCTTCTCTAGCCAAACTGTGCATCCTTTTCAGCCCTAGACCAGCCTTCCCCTGAAATTACTACTGCTGTACTACCAGTTCCTGGCCACTAGGGGACACTCTTACATAGTCCCTATCTTTCGCCTATCCCAAAATCCCAGGGTAATTCTTTTTCTTACAGACCACTGTCCTCACCTTGTTACTATTGTTCTTTCTTACACCTCTTGCTATACTGTACTCTCCCAATATTTGCCTTGGAAACCTTCCTCTCTACTTCATTTTTCTCTCTTCAACTACCTTACTCAACTTATCTTATCAGTCAGCATTCCACTGATTGTTCTCCCACTACACTCACTTGTCTCCACTTGCTCTGTTCGCCCTGCGGGCTCACTCCGCTCCCCTACCCTGCCCCCAATTTCCACCCGCCCCCAGTGCTCCTACATTTATTCCTCTGTAGCCACACCCAATTACATTCTGCTCCAATCTAACACTCCAACTTATTAACACTCTCACCCCTCCTTGTCTCAATACCTCACCTGTTATTACCTGACCTCCCACCCCACCTTGTTACAACACCACACCTTTTCTCATATCTCCTTACCTGTTCTTACATACTTACCTCTCTTAAGTTTTCACCTTAAAAACTAATATAATGGCTAATTTACCCATCCGTACCAAATAAAACTATCACTCTTGTTCTCACTCTTTCCTACTCTAACTGTTGCCTATCTGCTAACCTCCTATGAACAACCATTAAACCCCTCCCTTCTCTTCCCCACCAAATGCACTTCTACACCAATACAAGCCATCTCTCAAAACTACATACACATAACAGCCAAACCCTGCTACCTACAAGCTAAATATCATAGACTATCTCACATTAAATATATCAAGCAAAATATTAAAAAATCACTTAACTATTATTGCAGCTTTCATTACCCTATAAATAGAATACACCTCCACTCCTTATTAGACGGGGACATTCATCCTAATCCAGGCCCAAACTATATCCTTGCCTCTAAAGAGTGCAACCATAATAACTCTAGTACCCAAGCCCCTACTAAGACCTCTAACTTACTCTATATAGCACATCTCAACATACATAGCATTAACAATAAAATTGCCCACCTCCATGCCCTCCTAGATGTTCACCTATTTGACATACTATGCCTATCTGAAACATGGCTAAAACCCACAATTAAAGACAATGAAGTCACCCCACCTTGTTACAATATCCTTAGACTAGATTGGACAGCCAAAAAGGGAGGCGGGTAGCAATCCTTTATAAATCAGACCTACAAGTTACCACTGCAAACCTTAGACCACCTTCTGACAATAATGCTGAAATCCTCATTTCTAAATTTCAGATCAACTCATGTAAATCTATATACATCATTTGCATCTACCTTCCCCCAGGAAATAAAATTTCAGTCCTTGAAAATATCCTTAACTGGCTTTCTATTAATCTCCCACAAGAAACCATAGTCCTAGGAAACTTTAACATCGAGTGGAAGTCCTGCAGTATGGCACACCCTACCACCCATATTAACCTATATGGCTTCTCACAAACTATTAACTCCCCAACTAGAATAAATAAACCCAATAACAAGGAAAGTATCTTAGACTGGATTCTTACTAATACTCCTCATCAAACATACCAAGGAGGGACCCTCTCAGATGATCTAAGTGACCATTCACTAACTTTTATCATCAGACACAAAACCAACCTAACTTACCCAAACAATTTCAGGATAATACGCACCAAAAAGCATTTCAACCCAGAACTTTTCCAAGTCGAACTCAAGCAGTGTAATTGGTCACTTCTAAAATCTCTCCCACTAAATGAAGCAGTGGAATACTTTAATTCCACATTCTTAACCATACTCAACCATCACGCCCCAACTCGCTCTGTTAGAAATAAAGCTAAACCTGCCCCTTGGCTCTCAAATTCTACTAGACAAAAAATCCTTCTTAGAAACAAATCCTGGGCAAAATGGCGTACTACTAAAAATCCCACTGACCACCAAACCTTTAGACAACTCATAAATAGTACTAAAACAGCCATCCTCTTAGACAAAAATAACTTCTATTTCCAACTCCAACAGACTTACCATAAGAAGCCACAAAAAGTTCTGGACTAGCATTCCAAAACAAAATCTGAACACAAATACCGACCAGGTAAAAAAGCTGAAAACACGGCAAAAAGTCCACAGGTTCTCAAAAAACTCTTTTAATTCACAAAACGAACAATCCTTCCACGTAAGATAAATCAAGCGCTTTCACCCGGGCTCTCCCAGGCTTTATCAAGATAAAATCCAAGTACATCCCATTGTCTTTTATACTACTGTGTTAGTACATTAATTGAAACCTAATTATTCAATTATTGAATTATTTCCACATTTAAAGGTGCATTGTTACATAGTGTTATTCCTTAAAACAACTAAAATAACTTCTTACTTAAGTATTTCTTTTGTAGTATTTAAAAAACATATAATACATCAATTCTAATATATTATAGA
Organism: Protopterus annectens; assembly: GCF_019279795.1. Lineage (NCBI taxonomy): Eukaryota > Metazoa > Chordata > Ceratodontiformes > Protopteridae > Protopterus > Protopterus annectens. The sequence continues at coordinate 199,502,779 of NC_056734.1, forward strand.
TAGATAAAAAAATCACATTTCTAAAACAAATGTCGCATAAAATCTGATGAAGACCACTATGAAAGGCAGCCTACAGCCCAAAAGTATAATCTCATATGAAATATGGATGGCCCTATGACTAACTAATTGGTTCTAAATATTATACTAGTGAAACCAGGCATACTATCTATATGTAGTTGGATAAAACATTAACCTTACTGAATATATATAATCTACCCCTAAAATCACAGAATATATATTCACTGAAATTAGACATAAAATTAAAAATGTCCATAAGGAAACAGGTCTTAACATTTTCAAATTGCCAAATGCTGTTATAATTTGGCTCTTCTGATCCTGAGTAAACTGCTCAGACTAATGGTGTCATTGAGCCCTGGTGGTTTGGAGGCATTTAATTTGATTTGCCACAATAACTCCCTATATTCGAGGGACGTTTCCCAATCACCTCCCCTTGGGTTAGGTCTAACTTGTTCTAGGACTAAAAATTTTAGGCTCATTTCTTTACAACTTAATAGATGTTTATAGAATGCATTTGATTCTTTTTTCTTTTCAACCTCATAAAGATGTTCATAAACTCTTTTTCTTAAAGATCTTTCAGTCTTGCCAACATAAAATCCAAAGCACTTCTGGCAAAATCCAAGATACACTACCCCCTTTGTGTTACAATTAAAATATCCTGGGGAAACAATATACTTATTTCTAGAATTCAAATAAAGGCCTCTCTCATTGACCATATAGGGGCACTGTTTGCATGTCCCACATTTATATGTCCCTATTTTAGATGTTTTGTCATAGGCCTTAAATATTGTGTTCCTATCAAGTATTTCCTTCAAATTCAAGTTCCTTCTCCTCACAAATTGTGGTTTACTTGGGATGATATTGTTGATATCTTCATTCATAGTTAGAATTGGCCAATATTTACTGATAATATTTTCTACTTCAAAGCTATGTTTATTGGAAGTATGGAGGAAAACATGTTCTTTTTCTCTTGTGTCCTTCTGTTGCACCCTTCTACCCTGTTTGTCAATTTCCTCCAGTAATGGGGCATATTGTTCCATCCTTCTAGTTTGTACTTCGTCAGCCAGGGTGTCAAATAAGGGTGCAGGGTAACCCTTTTCAAGAAATAGTGACCTGATGAATTGTGTTTCCTCTTTAAATAAATCATCCTCACTGCACATTCTGGAGGCCCTGATCAACTGTCCTTTGATTATTCCCTTTTTTTGGAATAAAGGATGGTCACTATCAAAATGAAGGAATATGTTGGACTAGGAGTCCTTCCTAAAAATGTTAGATTGAAAACTATTTCTTTCTGTGTTCTTAACCAAATTAACATCAAGATAATGTACATAATCTGGATGTATTGTATAAGTAAATCTCAAAAAATCTGTGGTAGAACTAATATACTGGATGAACTCCTCAAACTCATTAGGATTACCTTTCCAAAGGATACATATGTCGTCAAGGTACCTCTGGTAATGTGTGATATATGTGGCCCACTTAGATGCAAAAATATATTTTGATTCCCAGTAATGTAAAACAATATTTGTGTATGCAGACACACACGGGGTCCCCATGGCAACTCCTCTTTGTTGTTTGTAGAGTTCACCGTTGAAAAAAATGAAGTTGTTATTTAAAATCCTCCATACTTCCAATAAACATAGCTTTGAAGTAGAAAATATTATCAATAAATATTGGCCAATTCTAACTATGAATGAAGATATCAACAATATCATCCCAAGTAAACCACAACTTGTGAGGAGAAGGAACTTGAATTTGAAGGAAATACTTGATAGGAACACAATATTTAAGGCCTATGACAAAACATCTAAAATAGGGACATATAAATGTGGGACATGCAAACAGTGCCCCTATATGGTCAATGAGAGAGGCCTTTATTTGAATTCTAGAAAGAAGTATATTGTTTCCCCAGGATATTTTAATTGTAACACAAAGGGGGTAATGTATCTTGGATTTTGCCAGAAGTGCTTTGGATTTTATGTTGGCAAGACTGAAAGATCTTTAAGAAAAAGAGTTTACGAACATCTTTATGAGGTTGAAAAGAAAAAAAGAATCAAATGCATTCTATAAACATCTATTAAGTTGTAAAGAAATGAGCCTAAAATTTTTAGTCCTAGAACAAGTTAGACCTAACCCAAGGGGAGGTGATTGGGAAACGGCCCTCGAATATAGGGAGTTATTGTGGCAAATCAAACTAAATGCCTCCAAACCACCAGGGCTCAATGACACCATTAGTCTGAACAGTTTACTCAGGATCAGAAGAGCCAAATTATAACAGCATTTGGCAATTTGAAAATGTTAAGACCTGTTTCCTTATGGACATTTTTAATTTTATGTCTAATTTCAGTGAATATATATTCTGTGATTTTAGGGGTAGATTATATATATTCAGTAAGGTTAATGTTTTATCCAACTACATATAGATAGTATGCCTGGTTTCACTAATTTAATATTTAGAACCAATTAGTTAGTCATAGGGGCATCCATATTTCATATGAGATTATACTTTTGGGCTGTAGGCTGCCTTTCATAGTGGTCTTCATCAGATTTTATGCAACATTTGTTTTAGAAATGTGATTTTTTTATCTATCTATAATATATTAGAATTGATGTATTATATGTTTTTTAAATACTACAAAAGAAATACTTAAGTAAGAAGTTATTTTAGTTGTTTTAAGGAATAACACTATGTAACAATGCACCTTTAAATGTGGAAATAATTCAATAATTGAATAATTAGGTTTCAATTAATGTACTAACACAGTAGTATAAAAGACAATGGGATGTACTTGGATTTTATCTTGATAAAGCCTGGGAGAGCCCAGGTGAAAGCGCTTGATTTATCTTACGTGGAAGGATTGTTCGTTTTGTGAATTAAAAGAGTTTTTGAGAACCTCTGGACTAGCATTAACAAACTATTATACCCAGGTCAATCTATCACACCTAACCCACAAAGCTCTAACCCTGATAATCCCACACAAACAGCTATTGCCTTTAATTCTTTCTTCACAGATGCCGATCAAACTCTTGCTAGTCAACTATCTCCAGATACCTCAAATCTGCCTACATTTATTACAAGCCCACCTCCATCATTTCAGTTAAAACCAGTTCCAACTTCCTTTATTTGCTCCCTTCTCCAGAAACTAAAACCTACTACCCCTCTCAGCTGACAAACTTCCTGCAGAATATCTGCAAAAAGGAGCTAAAGCCACAGCCTATCCCATTTCCATTCTGGTTAACAGAACTATAAGTGAAGGAACTATCCCATCTATCTGGAAAATTTCTCACATCATACGTCTACATAAAGGTGGGAATTCTACCGACTTTCCTAACTATCGTCCTATTGCTCTTCTATCTCCCCTAGCAAAAATTATGGCAATAATAAGCAACTACTTAACCACCTACTCCAAAATGACTCACTAGCCAATTGTCAACACGGATTTAGACCTTTCTACAATACTACCACTGCCCTACTCACCTTCACAGACTTCATCAACAAAAACCGAAACAACAAAATTCTCTCCTCTGCAGTCTTTATTGATTTATCTAAAGCTTTCAACATGATTAATCACCAGCTCCTTTTAAATATACTGAAATCCCTCTCACTTGAACCTCTAACTATAAATTGGTTTAAATCTTACTTAGACAATAGACAACAGGCTGTGATATGGGAAAACAATCTATCTACTCACCTCCCTATTTCCCTAGGTGTCCCACAGGGCTCTATATTAGGCCCACTCCTGTTCTCCAGTTTTATTAATGACCTTCACTCAGCAATTCCTGAATCCACCTGTATTCAATATGCAGACAACTCCACAATAGTTTGTTCAGCCACGTATCCAACTGAACTACAGTCCCTTACCCAAAAAGCATTTAATACAGTAGAACAATGGTTTTTAAACCGATGCCTCCTCGTAAATCCTAAAAAAACCTAAACTTTTACTTTTCACACCAACCCAAAAATCTACACCAATAAATTTCACAATAGTATCTAATAATGGCACTATCAGATTTCCCGAATCAACCACTAAACTTTTAGGAATAACAATAGATAACAACCTTAGCTTTGATACTTATATAAACAGTACTATCAAAATAGTCAACAATAAATTGGGGTACCTCTATAGAATCAAACCCTTTCTTACACCAGTAGCCAAGACCGCCATAGCCAGAACTCACCTAATCTCCACCCTACTCTATGCTTCACCTATATTCACTAATCTTTCAAAAACAGCCTCAACAAACTGACTATCTCCTATAATAATATTGCTAGATTTGCCACTGGCTGTCCTTTTAGAACTCAGCACTGTCTTAATCTTAAGCAATTAGGATGGCTAGAGTTTCAAAACCAGCTGCAATTTCACCAGCTTGTCATACCCCATAAGACCCTGTATCTACCCACCAACACTCCAATACTCTGTTGCTTCATTACCCCATATAACAATCTTAAACATTTATGCTCCTCAAACAAACTCCTTATCAACACAGCAGATCTAATAACTTAGCAGGAGACTCTCTATTCTCTAATACTGTTGGTAAGCACTGGAATCTTCTTCCCACTGAACTCATATCTCTGTCTTCATTGACACTTTTTAAACAGAATCTAAGACTATTTCTCAGTACTCATTGGTTATGCCCCTGTACTAACCCTGACTAACTTTCTCTTCATACACTAGTTTTATTACGCTTTATCGTTACTGACTATTCTTAATCAACCAAAGACCATGTTATTGCAATTTAAAATATGTATCTATGTATATAGTAATATCTCTTGCACATTACCTTGTACTGTCTTGTGTTATGCTCACTAGGAGTATTGTATTTTACTAACAATAGCTGTTATATACTTTGACTATTGTAACTTACTATATTGTATTTATGTATATGTCTTGGAGCTTTTCTCCCCGGGCCTCTACTGAAAATGGACATGCATCCAGTTAGACTAGCCCGGTCAAGAAATGTAAAATAAATAAATAAATAAATAATTCTCTACAACAACCTTGGAAAATACAGCACTTTTAGCTGAATGCAACCTAATAAGCATACAGAGTTGTCAGTTATATAACGACAAATCTACTCTTCAATGACAAATATATGTAGAAAACAGAAAGTTGCCTGTAACAGGCTTTTAGTGTCAAAATGAACAAAAAAGCTGTATCTGAAGGTACCATATGTTCACCTCACAACATCCAAATAACCCATCTTCAGATTCACTGTTGTCAGCCCCGCCCCTGCTTTACTCTAATTTGTAGTGTTTTGATGGCAAGATTCCTAGAAAAGATGCAGCTTGGGGCAGCAGGCAAATCAGTTTGCAGCAATAATTGTCAAGAAGGAGCAAATATCAACATTTAAAATATAATTATAGATAGAAATGTAAGCACTATGTCAATATATAGGTGTGTACTCCTTTAAACAGAGCTGATGCAGTTACAATCAATTATCGGCAACATTTTTAAACACATGCTTTTTCAGCTTGTATGTGTGTGTGTGTGTGTGTGTGTGTGTGTGCGTGCGTGCGTGCGTGCGTGTGTGTGTGTGTGTGTGTGTGTGTGTGTTGCTAGATGTGCTGTGGTTATTAAGTTTTGGGTTTGTCCTTTGAAACTTAAGATTCTCATGTATTGTAAGCACTACAAAGAATAAGGATTACCTGTACATTTCTTAACTATCCATTTCAGTGCTCTTCTAAGGTTTTCCTTTGAAGTTTTTAGGAATGCCTGTAATTCATAACATACCTTTTCATGGGATCTGAGACAGGAGAGAAACATCATAGAACATTTCACTGTAAGGATGACTTGGTACAGATTAAAACAAATGGAAAAAGAGTGGTAAATTGTCTCCAGTCAAGCGATGACTTTTAGGCTACAGGGCAATAGAGAGACAGCTACAGAGAGAGAGAGATAGAGAGAGAGAGAGAGAGAGAGAGAGAGAGAGAGAGAGAGAGAGAGAGAGAGAGAAAACAGACCTCTGACAGGCTTTATGAGTGAAATGTGCCTGTTTTGAGCCTCTTCCGTTCATTACGTCATATATGGAAAGGTTTTTTATGACATTGGTTGCTAGGATGTGTAGTACTATGGAAGGTTCAGGAAAGAAATGTTTACTCTCTATATAGACAATTTTACACAGTTTTATGATGTTATTATTTTCAGGACCATACCAACCAGTAAAGTACAATAAGTAACATTCACATAAATGCATACTTTTGTTTGTCAAAGTAAATGCATTTCTTTGAAGGGATGACACAAGTATAGAACCATAGAGTTACACAGCAACTATAGGTGGATATAGGTCATTTTCATAACATCCAGTGGCTATGAATCGTACTTGCACTCACTTCTATTCATAGTCATTGTTGTTATATGAATGATGTAGGAAAAACAGCCTTCCTGTAAGCATTATGCTTCCTATCCGTCCAGCTGTATAAATTGACGTGGTCACCCTTCAGTCAGTGTCTATTACAGCACATGGTATGTATTACATGTCTCATACATGGGAGGGGATTAAGGATGGGTAACTACATAGGATGGCATCAAAAAAGGAAAACTGGGTGATTCTCATAATATGCTGCTTTTAACCCCATCCCTACGTAAGAGAAGACCTAATGCAGTTAGATTAGTAGCGGCTCTTTAACATTACATCAGTCACAACTGTCTCAGTCATATACTATCACATGATAAGTAGTGTGGTCCTAAAGCAGAAGCTGCTTTGATAAGGTTTGCACAGAATATACTTGGTTGTAGTTACCTCCTACATCAGACTGAGAAACAAGGTCAGCCAATCAAAACACCATTGTGTACAAGGTAGCCTAATGTGCCCCACTGTATAAACTAGTTTGAAATTCAGTATTAAAATTACTACCAGGAGATTAGTTAATGAGAACCGTCACTGTTTTCATAGTTTTTTTGGGAATGGGTAAAATGACCGCTGTCATTTATAGCAAGAATAAAAAAATGAAAGTAATACAAAGAAGTATAGAGAAGTAAAATAGTGGGTAATCCTTGGTGTTACACAATAAAAATGCAACCTAAGAAGCAGTTTCCATTTAGGATATCAAACATGCTTTAATCCATTTTATTAGAATTTAGGAAGATATTACTATGTTAGCTCAAAACTTAAGAACACTGGTTCTGGAGACATTGCAGGCCAAGTCTGAATTTTATAGCTACTATTGATATTAAGCATGACCTCAATTAAACTGAACAGTCTCTCAGCTTTTGGGACATAACTACAAATGAACTTAAACTCTTGTTTTTTCCCTTTCCAAATAAATTATTAACAAAAAATAAAGACACATCTGCCAGACTTGGTTGTAGCCTGGGGCACTTCAGAATTATTGGAAGAAATTGTTCTTGGCTTGATGTTGGTCCCTAAAGGACAACAAATGGGAGCTGCACATAATCTGGAGTAATTAAATCTGTATTGAAAGATGGTGTTATCTCATGACAGATAAACTAAACCAGATTGTATTCACTTAGCAAATAGACAATACAAGGGAAAGTGTAAAATGAAGCAATTGAAGACGATGAAATTTTGTAACAGTTTTTCAAAGCACAGAATCGGTCCAAATGTCTCAGTTAAACAAAAATGTGACTCAATCTTCTAATGCAGACAATACATATAAGGTGTAGAAAATGTCAACAGCATTTTTAATGTTGATAAAAAACAATCAACCTGTAGACTGACTTACCTGAGACATAGTATGGACATGTACTAATGATAATGACATCACTGCTTCCATGTGACCTACAGATGAGGGTGGCATCGAAGGAGCATAAAGCAAAATTCCTTTCCATGTTATAAAGGCTGTACTGATCGCACAGAGTTGTAGCTAGGGTGTGGCAAAGCAGGTAGCCTCTGAGGGTGCAAAGTGTTAGGTGCAATGATCACCAGATCTTGAATGTTTTTAGTGCATTCCAGCCTTTAGAAATAAATATCAGCATTGCATTTGTAGTCAGAACTGAAGTACTGTAGTGTTCCATATGTGTCATAAACTGTAGCAAGCAGCTTGCTATAGTTTAAATGGATACATAAGCGTTGCTCCACAACATGAGGTTGGGGGAAGGGGGTGCCAGATTGGGGGATGGCACAACTCAACAGTTTTGTCAAAAGAGATCTGAAGCAGTAACTATTTTAGTTAAGTCATTGATAAAAAAAGACACATTCTCAAGTATAGTGCAGAAAACCTGAGGTGGTTTCATAGCTTGTGTACAAGACTGTTGCACAGAGGACTGAAAACTGAGAGGCATGAAAGGATATCTTTCTCTGTCATACAAGTGGAATGAGTATATCTCAGTAAAACTCATCCTGATACAAATGCTATTTATAGTCACCTTATTGAAGACAAGGTACCATACACAGATGTCTAGCAGCACAGCAAAGTATTGGCATGTACTAATCAGAAGGACATCACTGCTTGCCAGTGGGCTAGAGATGAGGGAGACATTAAGACAGCATAAAGCAAAATTCCTTTCCATGCTATAAAGGCTGTACTGATCTCAAAGACTCCAGATTTGCAGTTCTTCTTTCAATGCATACTGAAACCAAGAACAATTCTAATAAGGCAGAGGGAAGTGTGGAGAAATGCAATGACCATGTGCATGGCGAATGGCACCACTGGCCAGAGACAGGGTCATTGGTACTTCTGACATTAAATGTATATCATAGACAAGCAACAACATAATGGCTGTTCTAAACTGCATTTGTCTTTGCAAACACTCAAGCATGTCATTGGACAGATGTAGCAGTAGCTCCACTCAAAGTGTCTGAGAGGCTTGCTGATCAGGTTTAAGTTCTTCCAGTCAACTCTCAGATCCCCAAAAAGATAATCAAAATAAAGTAGCCTGAAAAGCCACTCTTAAAAACTGTGCAGAAAAGACATGGAGATTCATATATAAATCATGCTAAGCACAGCCAGCCTTTGAATGTCTCCACATGATCAAAAAGTACTGAGATGCAGAGTTAGCTCATTAGTACATGGAAAGGACATTCATCTGTAATTTAGTATATCCAGGATCAATTAGATGCACAGACATTACATAGCCAGAAAATACAAAGAGAACAATGAAATGCCAGTTTGTCATTTTGGGGGAGAGCTATATGTATGACTGCCACATTGCCCTTGTTAGGAGAGGGGGCTATAGGCATGATGGCTTGTGAGTGGTTAAAACAATAACAACTTATTCCTGATTAGCAGTGTTTGCTATAAAAGCCACCCAATGGCAGTGTGACTGCAACCAAGACCCCCCCCCCCCCGGGTGTCACAACCCAAAAAGGATTAAATGAAAACAGAGGTAATTCAGAAAGCTTGAATCAGGACTGGTATCCCAGCTGTGACCCAGAGGATGACAGAAATAACAAGAAAGTTCTAATGAGAATACTCATAGGTTCATAGGTTCATAGGTAGGTACTAGGCTATCGGCCCAAGGGCTTAAGTAAGCCTAGCCAACAAGGTTCCCTGGCTTATGCCACCCAAGAAAGTTAATTTCCTGTGCCCCTGTCGAGCAGAGCCACAAAAGTGATCCCCGGGTGTATTTCCTATTTCCCATCCACTCATCAAGATTTTTCTTGAAGAGTGCTAATGAGGGACTTTGCTTGACATAGATGGGTAGCTTGTTCCAGAGTATAGGAAGTCTCTGGGACAGGAATCTATCCCTCCAGCATGTCCTGTTTATTGTGGTGACAAGGTTTAGGTCCCTAGAGTGTGTAGCTCGGAGGGATTGGGATTTCTTTAGGTGTAGCATGTCCAACAGCTCTTGGTTTAACATAGCTTTATATGTTAGGCAGTGATCTCCTTGGAGTAGGCGATATGCTACAGAGTAAAGCTGAAGTTTTTTGAGACGGTCAGTGTAGGGCATCTGTTTGAGGCCAGTAATCCTCTTTGTGAGGTACTTCTGTGGACTTTCCATCTGCTGTAGATGTCTTGTGAGGTGCATTCCAAAAGGGGTGCTGAACTCTATAATGGGTCTAATGAATGCTGAGTAGAGGGGAACAATGACCTCTTTTTTCCTGGATGAGAACCCTTTTGTGATGAGGTGTGCCACATAGAAGGATTTCTTGACTACTGTGGCAATGTGATTATCAAAGGAGAGACTACTGTCAACCTGGGTCCCAAGGTCTCTTGTCACACATTCAGGGTTAAGTAGACTGCTGTTTATGTGGTAGCTCATGGGTACAGAGTTTTTATCAAAGGGGATGACAATGCACTTTTTGGCATTGAGCTTGAGGTCATGCCTCTGACACCAGGCATCTGTCTCAGTGAGGACCTTCTGTAGGATGTCCACATCATTTGGGGACTTGACTGTGGCTCCTAGTTTGCAATCATCTGCAAACTTTGTCAGCCAGAGGCCTTCTGTGTTAGCCTGTTCTTCAGAGAAGTAGATACCAAACTGGAGAGGTCCCAGGACTGAACCCTGTGGTACTTCACTTGTCACTGGTTTGAAGTCAGATTTGGAGTCTGCAACTTTTACAGTGTGGGCTCTGTCAGTGAGCCAGTTGGCAACCCATCTTGTGATGTAGGGATTTATACCTAGTTTAGTGAGTTTAGCTATAATTCCAGAATGGGGGATGGTGTTGAAAGCCTTGGCGAGGTCAAGATAGGCTATGTGAACCACCTTACCCTCATCTACGGCTTTGGTGACTACCTCAAAGAAGCCGATCAGGTTCAGAAAGCATAAGCTGCCCTTCACAAACCTGAACTGGGTGGGGTCCGGTGTCTTTATTTATGAGTTTCATGATGATATGTTCCATGACCTTGCAGACCAGGCTTGTCAGGCTAATTTATTTATTTATTTATTTATTTATTTATTTCAGTTTGATTACCGGGGAAGCCCACTGGGCCAAGAAGTGCCCATTTTCAGTGGAGGTCCGGGGAGAAAAGCTATATGTACAATAGTAGTATGATAAGGGTTACAAAACAATGAGAAAGGTTACATAATTTTGGAGATGAGATACAGTAGTATGGTTCATACATTCAGTGGAATTACATACATTCAAGTGAAAAATGGTAATATTCATTGTGAGACAGTATATAACAAAAACTAAATTTTTTTTTTTTTCTGATTTTTTACAATATTTACAAATATGGAGTTTATTTAAGTCTGATAGTTCAGGTTCTTGGAGAAATTAGATGAAGCTTGAGAGTATAGGAGAAATTAGATTAAACTATAGGGCGGTAGTTCCCAGGATCAGTGGTTGCTCCCCCTTTGTGGAGTGGGATAACTGTTGCTGCGTATGCCATTCAGTGGGCACAAAGCCTGACATGAGACTATGATTGAACATGGTGCTTAGGTGGGGAGCCAGTTCATTCTGAAGTTCATGTTAAATGCAGCCTGGGATGTTGTCCGGTCCCATGGATGCTGTGTTTTTGGTTTTAGAGAGTGCAGCTTTTACCTGCATAGATGTGATTACAGGGAGTCTGCATTCTTCCTGTATAGATATGGGCCCTTTAGAGGGTTAGAGGGGATAAAGTTAGCACTGAGCCTATCTGCCAAGATGTTGGAAATATCAGTTGGTTCTGTAATTTTCGTGCCATTGTGCTGTAAGTCAGTGCAGATCTGGGTGTTGCCATTGAGATTCTTGACATAGCTATAGAATGCTTTGTGGTTGCCCTTAGAATCAGTGGTAATTTTGTTTTCGTAGCCAGCTTTGGAGGATCTTATAAGGAATCTCAGCTTCTTACTGAGGCTGACCAGGGAGTTCCTTCACTCACGGGATTTTACTCTCTTTTGCAACAGTTTCTTCCTTCTGCTGTAGAGTTTGTTTATAGTAGGGCACCACCAGATTGGCTTCCTTTTTTTGGAGGATAGCATCTTGGTTCTGTTTGGGATAGCACGATCCATGCACTTGTGTAAGTGCTTATAGAGTGCATTTGTGTAGGATTCAGCAGTCGTAAATGTATTGTCCATCTGTATGAGTGTCATGAAGTTCGCCATTTCTGTCTTAAGAAGCATGAAGTTGGCTTTGGAGAAATATTTTACCATGGTTTCCTTAATGGTGGTTGGGGGTGGGATGCAGGTATCTAGAGTGATTTGCTTATGGTTGGATCAGACCAACGAGGAGTTGACTTCAGGTGTGGAACACCGGTCACTCATGTTGGTAATGACTAGGTCTAAGATATTGTTGCCCCTGGTGGGTGTGTGGAAAAGTTGATCCAGGGCATCGGAATTTATGAATTCCAGAAAGCGTTGAGTGAAGGAGTTGGTACATGAGTAGTTTTCCCAGTTAATGGTGAGGGTAGTTGAAATCGCCCATTATTAGGGTTTTGGTTGAACCCTAATATTTTCTAGTATACCAAGAAAAGAGGAGTGGGAATCCTGGGGCAAGGTGGGGGATCTGTAGCAAGCTACAATTTGGATTGTAGTTTTGCCCAGAGTTAGTTGCACTTGGATAACCTCGGATGCATTATGCTGTGCAACTAGCCTGGAGGTGTGGACAGCCTTAATAAATATGGACATACCTCCGCCTTTGGTGTTCTGGTCCAAGTTAGATGGCCAAAAAGTGTGGCATGAGTTATAGCCTGGTAATGCAGGGGTGCTCTCTAGAGCCTTGAACCAGGTTTCAGTCACTGCATAGACATCGATGTTCTCAATTTTAAGGAATGCCTCGAGTGAGTACATTTTGAGATTTAGACTTCTAGCATTGAGTAGCATTACCCTCAGTTTTTGCTTGCCTGTTCGTGTTATGGTGGTGAGTTTGTCATTTGAACTTTGCCTAAAAAAGGCACTATAGGGGCAGCAAGACCCTTAGCCAGTATCTGGAATCCCAGGGGTGACAGGTGGAGGCCATATCTGGCGAATCATTGTGGTCTGTCAACCATGTCGCCCCAGGCAGACAGATACTGGATCCCCTTAGAATGACACCAAAAGCTTAGCCAATTGCTGAAGTCAATCATTTTGTCCTTGTACTGCGGTATCATTCTGGGCAATGGCTGGATGCTACTCAGGGCTAGGGTCATACCTGCCTGGGCTACAAGATTAGAGAGCTCTTCCATGTCTCTTTTCATGTAGTCCAGGGAGGTACATCTCAGGTCATTCACACCAACATGGACAATGATAGAGTCATATTTGTACTTGTTGTGGAGTGACCTGAGTGCGTAGGTTATGTGGCGGATCCGGGTCCCCCGACAGGCAGCTGACAGTAACCTTCTCCTTGTTTAGCCTGATGAGTGGGACATCAGTGTTCCTGACTATAGAGTCACCTATGACTAGTGTGTTGGGTTTGTTGTTTTGTCTTATGGGCTGTGGTTTATTGGCTCACTGAGTCTGTACGCAATGTGTCATTTGGGTTGTGTTGGGGGGGTGGAGGTTGCTTGCGTTTCTGCTTTGGAGGTCTCTGTTGCTTGAGCAGATTATTATTGAGAGCCTCTGTGAATGTTTTTGTGTTTCTGTGTGTGGATTTTGATGGTGTAGGTTTAGTGGGACTATGTGATGAGTGTGGTGCAAGTGTTTACCTTCTCCTCTTGACTGTCAAGTTCAGTCTTGGTTGGAGAGAGCTTTACCTTCAGTTTGGCTAGATAAGTGCATCTGTCACAGGTTGTGATGTTGGGTGGTAGGAGGAGAGGGTTGTCTGTGTACATGAGGCAATTGCTACATTGCCCCAAGATGCCCAGATTCATCAGATAGACAGGAGAGAAAGTACAGTTGTGTACACTTACCATAAATGTAGATGTTCAAGTGTATTCACTGTTGCAGTCATCACACTTGGGTTATCTGCCTGCAGGTAGCCCTCAGTCGGCCCGAATACCAGAGACTTAGTATTTCTGTGTCGGGTGCTGTCTCTTCTTCCCTGACGTCAGGTTGTCAGGGGTATAAAAACAGGCAGCCAATGCCATTACATCAGATTTTCTTCCCCATATGTCAGGAGCCCCCCAAAAGGGAGCTACATTATGGTGGGGGAAAAATACCACCAGTAAAAAGTAAATACCAATACCAATTCCCATGAAATGGGGGGGTAGTAAAAGGCATAGAGAGTTTAGAGAGAGAAAGAGAGAGAAAATCAGTGGGCTGGAGGGACGAAAACCAGGACTGCAACAGTGAATACACTCGAACATCTACATCTATGGTAAGTGTACACAACTGTACTATGTTCTTCATGTTTCACTGTTGCAGTCATCGCACTTGGGTAGATTCCCAAGGCTGAAGAAGGGTGGAGGCAGTCAAGAATAGTTAGGGCTGGCTAGAATGCTTTGCAGGACTGCTGCTGCAAAACCAGCCCTGGATTTGGAAAAGATAGGCAGGTGGTAATGCTTGGTGAAGGTGTGTACGGAACTCCAGGTAGCAGCTTCCAGGATGTCCCTGGTAGGGACTCCCCTGAGGAATGCTGTAGAGGTAGAAGTTGCCCTAGTTGAATGTGTTCTGCCCCCTGAGGGGTTGGTTTCCAATGGTGCTTGTAGCAGAAATGGATGCAATGTGCTATCCATTTGGAAACTGTTTGCTTTGAAATGGCCTTGCCCTCTGCCCCTGTTGCAAAGCTGACTAGTAACTGGTCAGATTTTCTGAAGGACTTAGTCCTATTAAGGTAGAATCTGAGCTGTCTGTGTATGTCTAAGGAGTGCAGGATCCTTTCCCCTTTATTATGAGGATTAGGGAAGAAGGTAAGTAAATAGATGGATTGGTTGAGACCACACTGGACACCACTTTAGGCATAAAGGAAGGGTTAGTTCTGAGGGAAACCCTGTCAGTATGCAAAATAATGAAGGGTTCCACAGCCATAAGTGCTTGTAGCTCAAACACTCTTCTAGCTGAAGTGATGGCCAGAAGCAAGGCTGTTTTCCAAGAGAGGAATTTTAACTCTGCTGACGCTGCAGGCTCAAAGGGGGGTAGCGTGAGCTTTTCCAGTACAAAGTTAAGGTCCCAAGCAGGGGTGGGTGCTCTCCTTGGTGGCTTTAAGTTGTTTGCCTCTCTCAGGAACTGTTTGATAAGAAGGTGAGAGAAGAGAGGTGGCTCAGTGTTGCAATGAGCTGAAATTGCAGAGGCATGGATCTTAATGGAGAAGGATAGGCCTCTGTGGAGTAGATCTGCTAGGTAAGCCAGGATTAGAGGCAAGGAGGGCAGAGTTGTTTCCTCTCCTTTAGATTGAATCCAGGAGCAGCACCTTTTCCACTTATCAGCATAGGATTTCCTTGTACTGGGTCTTCTGGCTTCAAGGATAATGTCCAGCACCTGCTTGCTTAGGCTGGTTACTGGGGGAGAATTCAAGGAATAAGCCAGGCTGCAAGATTTAGGATTTGCAGTTGTGGATGCAAGATCGGTCCCCCCTGCTGAGACAGCAGGGTTGTGTTCTGGTGTAGGTGCCAGGGTGGCACTGGTTCTAGGCTTCACAGGAGTGGGTACCAGTGTTGGCGTGGCCAGTCCAGGGATATCAGAATTGTCCTTGGTCTGTCCTGTCTTATCTTGAGCAAAAATCGTGAGAGGAGGGGCAGAAGGGGAAAGGCATAGATTGAGAGATTTACCCACTGGAAGGATAGGGCATCCACTTTCCAGGCCCTGCTGTGAGGTGTCCTGGTGCAGAATCTTTTGAGCTGGTGATTGCAGGGGGAGTCAAAGAGATCCACCTCTGGTGTCCCCCATTTCTGAATCAGAAGATTGAAGGTGCATGGCTCTGGTTGCCACTTGTGTGGGTCTAGGAGATTTCTGCTTAAATCGTCTACCAGTGAGTTCTGTTTGCCTGGCAGGAATTGAGCTTGCAGATGTAACTGCATGTCCAAGGACATGTTCCACACGGCCATGGCTAGCATGCAGAGTGGGTAAGAGTGGGTTCCCCCTGCTTGTTGATGTACCACATAACTGTGGTGTTGTCTGTTTTTATTAGCAGGTGTCCTGGTGAGAGTAGGGATCTGAAAGCTGTAAGAGCATGCTACACAGCTAGCATCTCTTTCTGGTTGATGTGCTGATGCATTTTACTTGGGCGCCAGTGGCTCTGAATGCACTTGCCATCCATGTGTGCCTCCTAGGCATAGTCTGATGCATCATTGGTTAGGGTCTGGATGGCATTGGGTTGGGTAAAGGGCAGTCCCTTTTTGTGGTTGCATGCTGCTGTCCACCAAAGAAACTCTGTCCTTAGACAGGATATTATGGGAATGACAGTTTCCAGGTCCTGAGAATGTTGGCACCAAAGACTTTTTAAATACCATTGAAGTTTCCTCATATGCATTCTGGCATATGGAATTAGTAGGATGCATGAGGCCATGAACCTTAGGGCTTGCAGAATTTTCCTTGCGGAAAGTTGGGTTCTGGTGGCCATTTGAGTAAAATAGCCGGTCAGATAGGCTTGTTTTTCTGGAGTGAGAAATGCCATCTGGGATGCTGTGTCCAAGCTTGCACCCAGGAATACAATCTTTTGACTGGGGACTAGTTTTGATTTATTTTTGTTGATGGTATACCCCAGGGAGGTTAGTAGGTTTTTACAAATGTCAGGTGCTGCAACAGCATTTCCTGACTGTCTGCCTAAATCAGGCAGTCGTCCAAGTATGGTTAAATTTGAATATTTCGGAATGGCTGGAGCCAGGCATTTTTTTGAATACTCTGGGAGCAGTGGATAAGCCAAATGGAAGAGCAGAGAACTGATACATAGACTCTGCCCTGAAGTGTAGATATTTTCTGCATTACTCCCTTATAGGGATGTGCAGATAGGCTTTTTTTAAGTCTATGGTGACTAACCAGGCATCTTTGGCTAGCAAAGGTAGAAGCTGCTGCAGGGTGAGCATTTTGAATTTTGGTACCACCAGGAAGGTGTTGAGAATTAAAAGATCTAGGATTGGGCACCAAGTGCCCTTTTTTCTGGGTACCAAGAAAAGACTGGATAGAATCCTTGACCTATCTGTTCTGCAGGAACCGGTTGAATTGCCCTTATAGAGAGCAGGGATTTGGATTTGGTTTTGAGCCTCTACCCACTGGTTTAGAGGGAGGTCTGGGAACCCTTTTGGGGTTGACAGTGAGTGGAAGTAAAATTTGTACCCCTGGGATATAATGTTGAGAACTCATCAGTCTTTGGTAATGGGAATCCAGTTTTTTACATGAAGGGCAAGCTTTCCTCCTAGGGGCACAAGCAGTTGGGCAGAGGAGGGGGGTGGAGTTGAGAAGTCACTGGGAATTCTTTCCATAAGGGGAAGGTTTAGCACTCCCTGCTTTAGAGGTGGAGGCACTCCATTGCTTAGATCTATGCATAACCTGAGACTGTAGTCCAGGGGGTCTGTTTCCGCTGGGTCTAGTTTGAGATGGCCTTGAGGGGGCTGGAAAGGACCATTGTTTCGAGGGGCAATGCCTACTGAATCTAGGAGGCTGTACTTGTAAGAATTCTTTGACTGCCTGCATAGATTTGCTTTTTCCTTCCATCTTTTTAAGAAGCTCTTCTGCTTTGGTGCCACACAGATTGTCCTTGTTCAAAGGAGGGTCTAGTAACTTGGATTTGACATGATCTAGCCTTCTCAGTACAGAACCAGTGACTGCTGCTCTGCAAGATACTTCTAGGGCGTCAAAGCCACATTGCAATGTATGCTTGCTGACTTGGCTTGCAGAATGCATAAGCTCTTGCAATTCTTTATTTTCTGCACAGTCTGTAAAGGTAGCTATTTTTTTTGCTTAACAAGTTCCATAATATGTTGTTGGTACTGACAATTCAAAGTCCTAATGGCAATAGTTGCAGAGGTATATACTTTCTTACCCCATCTGTCGACAGCTCTGGAATCCCTGTCTGAAGGGGTGGTATTCTTAGCTGTAGTTGTCTTGATACCTTTAGGCCCCTGGGAAATGATCTGTGGGTCAGCAGTAGGATTTTTGAAAATAAATTTGTGAGAGTCAGGTACTCTGTAGTACCTGTCTGGTTTCCTAGGGGCAGGGGGTAAAGTATCAGGAGTAAGACTGGATTCCATAAAGACATCGTCAACAATGTCCAGGACTGGTGGTATTGCTAAAGGCCTGTGTTGTGGCAAGTCTAGAAATTCTCTGAGTCTCTTTTTGGACTGAGGATAGTCTTGGCATTCCCAGTGGATATGATCTCTTAAAGTATGTAAGGTTTCACCAAAAAAGAAATCCTTTGGAGGAGAGGCAGAGGGAATGGATTCCTCTGCATCAGAATCCTCATAAGCAGATAAGGGCATGTCTTCATAATCAGAAACCTTAGAGTCATTGGACTCTTGGTCTGTTGAAGCTGCTGGGTCCCTTTTTCTCTTAGCAGGGAAAGGCTGACTTCCCCTAATCAGCATAATAAGATCTTCTGCCATTCTAAGCATTTTATTTTGTGGCAAGGGAGCAGGTGCATGCACTTTGGTCATCAGTTTTCTAGCCGTAGCACGTACTCTTGGCCTTAGAAACTCAGTAGTTTTAGAAAGAACTGAAGTAGTCAGTTTGTACTGAACATCGGTAGTATGAAGAACTTCCTCAGAAGCCGGTGCCTGCTCAGCAGCTCCGGACTCATCCAAGGTAGAGACATCCGACAGTTCCATAGTCGAAGAAGAGTCTTGCAGCATACTGGACTCTGAACGGGTCTTGATAGAGGCCTGCGAATCCACTGAAGCGGGCATCAGGGCCTGCAAAAGCACCTCACTGAGTACTGGCAAACTGGTAACAGAAGCGTCGGCGGTAGCTTTGAACCTGTGCAGTCTGTCTCTGTCTTTATCCTTACATTTTTTCAGGATATCGGTAGTCGGATGGCTTACTGAAGCCATTTTGGAATACAGAGATCGAGAATGAAAGTATTTAGTGACAATAAGGGCCTGACGACGAATGGTTTGGCCATTGAGCAAGGCAAAAAACTGATAGCGAGGTACATCGTGGTCTGGGCCTAGACAGGTGATGCAGTAAGAATGAAAATATTGGTGTGGTATTTGCTTTCCACAGGCAAGACAATTATTAATTTTTTCTGACATCGGTTAGAGGAAGAAAAAAGGATCCCCCAATGGAGTACTTAGCTTTAGAAGACTTCAGGATGATTCAATTCATAAACGAAAACTCAGGTAGTGGATGACCGGCACTTGCTAACTGCTTCTGGCTTCTCGGCAAGAAAGACTGATGTAATGGTGTTGGCTGCCTGTTTTTATACCCTTGACGACCTGATGTCAGTCCTTGAGCGACATCATCCAACGCAGAAATACTAAGTTTCTGGTATTCAGGCTGACTGAGGGCTACCTGCAGGCAGATAACCCAAGTGTGATGACTGCAACAGTGAAACACGAAGAACATCACTGGGAGATGACCCTTGGACATGCCTGAATAAAAATACTTTCCTCTAGACAAGTGAGAAAAGTGAGTATAAGAGTTGTTTTTCTCTAAGCAAGTGAGGAAAGTAAGTACAAAAATTGTTTTCCTCTAGGTAAAGAGGAAGGTTGAGTGCTGTAGTAATTTGTAGCTTATTTAGTGCTAACAACAAGTTCTGACCAAGTGCTGAGCACGAATAAACAAATTCAAGTGCTAAAACTAAGAATCTGTACCTGGATCTTGTGGTAGATAGGCTACCTAGTTCTTACCACTCCCACTGATAAGCTAGAAGGTTTCCCTCCAACACAGAAAGGCTTGGGGGGCTCAGAAGCTTACAAACAGTTCTGGATACAGCAAATCTGTATCTGGCTAGACTAGTTACACAAAAGGTGGGAAACAAGTGCAAACGCAGGCTTTTAAACTGATCCATCTACCTACTTAAATGAATAAATTACTAGAAACTTCAACAAGATGTCTTTATTCTTCTCACAGGGAGAGCATCAAAGAGAGAGAATCTCCTAGATCTGCTAGCCAAAGTGATTTTTATCTAGGCTGATCTTTTGTAAAAAGGATGCCAAATTAGTGCATAAGTAGTGGGAAGACCAATGTATCTGAGGTAAGCCCATACTGAAGAAACCCTAAAAATGGAAGAAAAATATGAAGACTCTACATCACTGCAGCTTAGAAGATACGGATATAACCTTCTCTCTCATAACACTCACATAGGAAGGGTGTGTCAGACAGAGCTCATTTCACAAAGTATTTTCATCTTATGTCAAGAAGGCCCCTCGGGCAGCTTACAGGTGAATTACAGCACTAGAACTTGTGAATAGATGAGTTTGAATGGCAGTACATAATGCTAATAGCAAACTTGTGTCCACACCTTTTAGGGATGAATGAAGACTTGGTGGAGGTAATTGCACTAGAAACTGCCTTTCTTGGGCTGTAGCTCTGGAAGTGGCAGTCATGCACATCAGATGTGTTGGACCCAGATCACATATGCCTTCTTAATGATTCTGCATCACAGGATACTCATCATATTGCCATTGCTTGGTATGGAGATGCACCTGTATGAGACTAAGTAGAAGGTGTGCTGTCAGCAGGTCTAAGTTTTGTGATTCTCCTTTGAACCTGAAAAATGAAATATATATGGGTTGTATCTTTAAATAATGCACTTAAATCCAGTTCTAGCACCACAGTGCAGCACAAGTATCATCAGGCACCACTTCACTGCCAATTAAAACCAAAGAACAGGTCGTCATGGCACTCTCTAAGCTAAATTACGGCTTCAGTGGGGCCTGATGATATACCAGGTTGCCTCTTAAACTGCTTAAATCAGGACATATCCAGCCCATTAGTATTTAACCACAGCTTCCAGACTGGGTTTGTCCCAATAGAGTGCAGGACAGCAGCAGTCATCCTTCTGCATAAAGTAGAACCATCTACTGACCTTGGAAATTACAGATCCATAAGTTTGACTACTCTTATATGTAAGGCATGTAAAAATAATCATAGACCCGATAAATAATGACACATGAAACCTTCAGACACTGGAACTGACCCAATCTGGCTTTGTCAAGGGTAGGTCATGCCTACTGAATCTGATGGATTTCTTTGAAAAAGTCACTAAGGCCATGGATGAAGGCAAAACAGTTCATACTGTCTACCTTGACCTGGCCAAGGCATTTGACACAATTCCTCACTCAGGTACTACAACTAAACTCACAAAACTAGACATAACCCCCTGCATCACCAGATGGATAGCCAATTGTCTCATGGACAGGACAGATATGTTTAAAGATGGTGAATCCAGATACAGCAAGATGTTAGTTACTAGCAGAGTGCCACAGGACTCAGTGCTGGGACTACCCCTGTTTGTAATATACTTCTCTGAAGTCAAGGCTAATGTGGAAGGCCTTTGGATGACATAGTTTGCTGATGACTGCAAGCTGCGGGCAATCATTGAATCCCCAATGATGTAGATATCCTTCAGGAGGGTCTGGCTCAGACAAATGATTGGTGTCAAAACCATGGCCTAAAACTAATGAAAAAAAAAATGTATTATCATAACCTTTGGGAAGTCAAATGCCCCTGCACTATACAGCATCAATAGCACACTCCTAAGAATAGACCTAGAGGTGAGAGATATAGGTACACAGATAGTTAGTAGCCTGAACTTTGATCACCATATGTCCACAGTGGTAATGAAGTCCTTCTATGTGGCACAACTTAATAAGTAAAGGTATGTCATCCAGATCCAAAGACATTATAGTCCCGCTGTACTAGAACAATAACCAAGTACAATGTGCCATATGGCATGTATCTGACTAGGCACTTACTGCAGCTGGTTTGACCTCAGGAGTTCCTCACAAAGAAAATACAGGCCGCAAAGAACATGTCCTATGCAGATAGACTAAAAGCCTCTGTCTCCTACTGATTATTAAGGGGTGACCTGTGCCTGACCTACAAGGCACTCACAAATCCAGACCTGGTGGAGCTGCCACACATCAACAAGTCAGACAG
>NC_056734.1:199529506-199542006 GCF_019279795.1 Protopterus annectens
TCCCGTGTGATAGAATAATACAGCACATGGTACAGCTACAGAAAAGGATAGCATCCCGTGTGATAGAATAATACAGCACATGGTACAGCTACAGAAAAGGATAGCATCCCATGTGATAGAATAATACAGCACATGGTACAGCTACAGAAAAGGATAGCATCCCGTGTGATAGAATAATACAGCACATGGTACAGCTACAGAAAAGGATAGCATCCCGTGTGATAGAATAATTCAGCACACGGTAACCCTACAGAAAAGGATAGCATCCCATGTGATAGAATAATACAGCACATGGTACAGCTACAGAAAAGGATAGCATCCCATGTGATAGAATAATACAGCACATGGTACAACTACAGAAAAGGATAGCATCCCATGTGATAGAATAATACAGCACATGGTACAGCTACAGAAAAGGATAGCATCCCATGTGATAGAATAATACAGCACATGGTACAGCTACAGAAAAGGATAGCATCCCATGTGATAGAATAATACAGCACATGGTACAACTACAGAAAAGGATAGCATCCCATGTGATAGAATAATACAGCACATGGTACAACTACAGAAAAGGATAGCATCCCATGTGATAGAATAATACAGCACATGGTACAGCTACAGAAAAGGATAGCATCCCATGTGATAGAATAATACAGCACATGGTACAGCTACAGAAAAGGATAGCATCCCATGTGATAGAATAATACAGCAGATGGTACAACTACAGAAAAGGATAGCATCCCATGTGATAGACTAATACAGCAGATGGTACAACTACAGAAAAGGATAGCATCCCATGTGATAGACTAATACAGCAGATGGTACAACTACAGAAAAGGATAGCATCCCATGTGATAGACTAATACAGCAGATGGTACAGCTACAGAAAAGGATAGCATCCCATGTGATAGAATAATACAGCAGATGGTACAGCTACAGAAAAGGATAGCATCCCATGTGATAGACTAATACAGCAGATGGTACAGCTACAGAAAAGGATAGCATCCCATGTGATAGACTAATACAGCAGATGGTACAGCTACAGAAAAGGATAGCATCCCATGTGATAGACTAATACAGCAGATGGTACAGCTACAGAAAAGGATAGCATCCCATGTGATAGACTAATACAGCAGATGGTACAACTACAGAAAAGGATAGCATCCCATGTGATAGAATAACACAGCAGATGGTACAACTACAGAAAAGGATAGCATCCCATGTGATAGAATAATACAGCACATGGTACAACTACAGAAAAGGATAGCATCCCATGTGATAGAATAATACAGCACATGGTACAACTACAGAAAAGGATAGCATCCCATGTGATAGAATAATACAGCACATGGTACAACTACAGAAAAGGATAGCATCCCATGTGATAGAATAATACAGCACATGGTACAGCTACAGAAAAGGATAGCATCCCATGTGATAGAATAATACAGCACATGGTACAGCTACAGAAAAGGATAGCATCCCATGTGATAGAATAATACAGCACATGGTACAGCTACAGAAAAGGATAGCATCCCATGTGATAGAATAATACAGCACATGGTACAGCTACAGAAAAGGATAGCATCCCATGTGATAGAATAATACAGCACATGGTACAACTACAGAAAAGGATAGCATCCCATGTGATAGAATAATACAGCACATGGTACAACTACAGAAAAGGATAGCATCCCATGTGATAGAATAATACAGCACAGGGTACAGCTACAGAAAAGGATAGCATCCCATGTGATAGAATAATACAGCACATGGTACAGCTACAGAAAAGGATAGCATCCCATGTGATAGAATAATACAGCACAGGGTACAGCTACAGAAAAGGATAGCATCCCATGTGATAGAATAATACAGCGCATGGTACAGCTACAGAAAAGGATAGCATCCCATGTGATAGAATAATACAGCACAGGGTACAGCTACAGAAAAGGATAGCATCCCATGTGATAGAATAATACAGCGCAGGGTACAACTACAGAAAAGGATAGCATCCCATGTGATAGAATAATACAGCACATGGTACAACTACAGAAAAGGATAGCATCCCATGTGATAGAATAATACAGCACATGGTACAACTACAGAAAAGTATAGCATCCCATGTGATAGAATAATACAGCACATGGTACAACTACAGAAAAGGATAGCATCCCGTGTGATAGATTAATACAGCACATGGTACAGCTACAGAAAAGGATAGCATCCCGTGTGATAGAATAATACAGCACACGGTACAGCTACAGAAAAGGATAGCATCCCGTGTGATAGAATAATACAGCACATGGTACAGCTACAGAAAAGGATAGCATCCCATGTGATAGAATAATACAGCACATGGTACAGCTACAGAAAAGGATAGCATCCCATGTGATAGAATAATACAGCACATGGTACAGCTACAGAAAAGGATAGCATCCCATGTGATCGAATAATACAGCACATGGTACAGCTAAAGAAAAGGATAGCATCCCATGTGATCGAATAATACAGCACATGGTACAACTACAGAAAAGGATAGCATCCCATGTGATCGAATAATACAGCACATGGTACAGCTACAGAAAAGGATAGCATCCCATGTGATCGAATAATACAGCACATGGTACAGCTACAGAAAAGGATAGCATCCCATGTGATCGAATAATACAGCACATGGTACAGCTACAGAAAAGGATAGCATCCCATGTGATCGAATAATACAGCACATGGTACAGCTACAGAAAAGGATAGCATCCCATGTGATCGAATAATACAGCACATGGTACAACTACAGAAAAGGATAGCATCCCATGTGATCGAATAATACAGCACATGGTACAACTACAGAAAAGGATAGCATCCCATGTGATCGAATAATACAGCACATGGTACAGCTACAGAAAAGGATAGCATCCCATGTGATCGAATAATACAGCACATGGTACAGCTACAGAAAAGGATAGCATCCCATGTGATCGAATAATACAGCACATGGTACAGCTACAGAAAGGGATAGCATCCCATGTGATCGAATAATACAGCACATGGTACAGCTACAGAAAAGGATAGCATCCCATGTGATCGAATAATACAGCACATGGTACAGCTACAAAAAAGGATAGCATCCCATGTGATAGAATAATACAGCACATGGTACAGCTACAGAAAAGGATAGCATCCCATGTGATAGAATAATACAGCACATGGTACAGCTACAGAAAAGGATAGCATCCCATGTGATAGAATAATACAGCACATGGTACAACTACAGAAAAGGATAGCATCCCATGTGATAGACTAATACAGCACGTGGTACAGCTACAGAAAAGGATAGCATCCCATGTGATAGACTAATACAGCACATGGTACAGCTACAGAAAAGGATAGCATCCCATGTGATAGACTAATACAGCACATGGTACAGCTACAGAAAAGGATAGCATCCCATGTGATAGACTAATACAGCACATGGTACAGCTACAGAAAAGGATAGCATCCCATGTGATAGACTAATACAGCACATGGTACAGCTACAGAAAAGGATAGCATCCCATGTGATAGACTAATACAGCACATGGTACAGCTACAGAAAAGGATAGCATCCCATGTGATAGACTAATACAGCACATGGTACAGCTACAGAAAAGGATAGCATCCCATGTGATAGACTAATACAGCACATGGTACAGCTACAGAAAAGGATAGCATCCCATGTGGTAGAATAATACAGCACATGGTACAGCTACAGAAAAAGATAGCATCCCATGTGGTAGAATAATACAGCACATGGTACAGCTACAGAAAAGGATAGCATCCCATGTGATAGAATAATACAGCACATGGTACAGCTACAGAAAAGGATAGCATCCCATGTGATAGAATAATACAGCACATGGTACAGCTACAGAAAAGGATAGCATCCCATGTGATAGACTAATACAGCACATGGTACAGCTACAGAAAAGGATAGCATCCCATGTGATAGACTAATACAGCACATGGTACAGCTACAGAAAAGGATAGCATCCCATGTGATAGACTAATACAGCACATGGTACAGCTACAGAAAAGGATAGCATCCCATGTGGTAGAATAATACAGCACATGGTACAGCTACAGAAAAAGATAGCATCCCATGTGGTAGAATAATACAGCACATGGTACAGCTACAGAAAAGGATAGCATCCCATGTGATAGAATAATACAGCACATGGTACAGCTACAGAAAAGGATAGCATCCCATGTGATAGAATAATACAGCACATGGTACAGCTACAGAAAAGGATAGCATCCCATGTGATAGAATAATACGCACATGGTACAACTACAGAAAAGGATAGCATCCCATGTGATAGAATAATACAGCACATGGTACAGCTACAGAAAAGGATAGCATCCCATGTGATAGAATAATACCGCACATGGTACAGCTACAGAAAAGGATAGCATCCCATGTGATAGAATAATACCGCACATGGTACAGCTACAGAAAATGATAGCATCCCATGTGATAGAATAATACAGCACATGGTACAGCTACAGAAAAGGATAGCATCCCATGTGATAGAATAATACAGCACATGGTACAGCTACAGAAAAGGATAGCATCCCATGTGATAGAATAATACAGCACATGGTACAGCTACAGAAAGGATAGCATCCCATGTGATAGAATAATACAGCACATGGTACAGCTACAGAAAAGGATAGCATCCCATGTGATAGAATAATACAGCACATGGTACAGCTACAGAAAAGGATAGCATCCCATGTGATAGAATAATACAGCACATGGTACAACTACAGAAAAGGATAGCATCCCATGTGATCGAATAATACAGCACATGGTACAGCTAAAGAAAAGGATAGCATGCCATGCCACAGACTAATACAGCACATGGTACAACTACAGAAAAGGATAGCATCCCATGTGATAGAATAATACAGCACATGGTACAACTACAGAAAAGGATAGCATCCCATGTGATAGAATAATACAGCACATGGTACAGCTGCAGAAAAGGATAGCATCCCATGTGATAGAATAATACAGCACATGGTACAACTACAGAAAAGGATAGCATCCCATGTGATAGAATAATACAGCACATGGTACAGCTACAGAAAAGGATAGCATCCCATGTGATAGAATAATGCAGCACATGGTACAGCTACAGAAAAGGATAGCATCCCATGTGATAGAATAATACAGCACATGGTACAGCTACAGAAAAGGATAGCATGCCATGCCACAGACTAATACAGAACATGGTACAGCTACAGAAATGGATAGCAACTATCATTCTGACAATCTGGAAGCATATGGCATTGGCCTAGGAAGCCGGGAAAAAAGATACAATAGGAATATTAGAATCATAGCTCTTAAACTCTTGAACTAAGACATCTGGACAGACATAAATAATGGGGGGATAAAGGCTGAAAAATAGGGACAATTTTTAAATATTGCTCTTACGAACTTAGAAAGTTGATAGAATAACAGGTTTTGCATTAACATGAATTTTCTGGTGGGTATGAAATCTAAAACTCAAATGTCTGTCATTATTTCCTGACTTCATCTTCAATGATTTGTCAATAATTTGCCAGAAAACCAAAATTTTATGAGAAATTGACCAAAGATATGAGGCAAAAATCTGGACATTCTGGAAAATTCTGGACAGTTGAGAGGTATAACAAGAATGCATGTCTCCTAGGAACTGACTTTTACTTCTTATTCCTTCAGTGCAGAACAAACGTCTTGCAATTTGACAAGATCCTTGAGAGATAAATGAAAGAAGAGAAGACATAAACCATTATGTTATGATGACCAAAGTACAGTTGGACAGATTTATGCCACAAATGGGTTAAAACCCCAGAAAGGGAGATATATTAGTGGCATGCCAAGTGTCAGGCTCTGTCCCAATAATACCAAACTAGATCCTCTACTAAAGTTGCTGAAACTTTGTCCAACCATCAGAAAGGAGAACTAAGGCCGTGTGAGCTGAGAAACAGGCACATGTTATTGATACAGCAAGTGAGAACTACAAGTAAATATAATACAGTCTAAAAATGGGGGAAAACAGTCATCCACATATGTTACAGCACCACTGAGGCTAAAAGGTATACTGTCAGCAAGGACGTAAAGAAAATGCTGGGATTACTGAGGAATCAGAAAGGGAGTTTGTTGGCTCTGTTATATGTTTATTTCAGAAAGCTGAAAGAAGTAACCTACCCGATGCTTAATCGATGCTTACTCTGCCACCCTGTACTTGAAAAAATTGACAATGGCAGGTTCCTCGATGGGACAAACTAAAGAAAGGATATCTTCAACTGACCAGGACAATGTGCTGCTGTTTAGGCTGCTAAGGCTGGATCTGCATTCAAACAATGACATACATAATTTTAAGATGTCATGCTCAGTATGTTCCTCCTGATTTGGATCCACGTCACTAACTAGGACTCCCAGATGCCTGCATACAGCTATTTCTAACAAATATTCAACGTACATGGAAAAGAAAAGAAACAAGAGCCATGCATATTCTATGGAGCACGGCCTAGTGAAACTCCAAATGGCAAAAACGAAGGTTATAAAAACTGGTTTATTGACTCTTGCAGAAAATAAAAAAAGATGAAATGGTTATAGAATATTTACCCACAGACTGGGGTCTCCAAAAGATGGAGAGGGCATTTTCTGGGTTAACATAGCACTGTTTGTGTTCAGTTTATGTTGGTTGCTCTAATTCTGTTAAGGAAATTAGGGTCTATATTAGATAATTGAACGTTTGACTGTGATATGGTTGACACCATATGATCAAACTTTCAAAAGTTCGAATATCTAATAAAAAAAATACACAAAACACCTACCTGAAATGCTTTAAGCCAAGGAGCAAGCCCCCACTGCACCCCCGACACCCTGCTCTTTAAATATACCAACTCCGAGATCGTACTACAGTGCAGAAAAGGGAAATCTTCCCTTTCTCTGCTGTATGGAGATCTCAGTTACAATGTTTGAACATTCAAAAATCCGATCATATGGTGTCGACCATATGATACTCAGAATTTTGAACGTTCAAACATTCAATATAGACCCAGAAATTAGAATGCAGAAATTGCCTCAGAAGCTGGGATATGGCAGTGCCATCCAAATAACCACATGGCAAGAAGACCCTTCTGTTGCCTCACTAGGACATCGATCCCACAAAAACTGAAGGATGCAGTTCTTAAAAATGAGTGGTTAATTATTAAGTAGGCCTCGAGTGATCCAATATATTATTGGTTGGCTTGGCAGAAACCTTAGACAAGTTATTGCTGAGCAAGTGGTTGCAGCACAGTACAACAATGAATGCCAGTGGGTTTTCCAGGCAATGGATCCTCACAGTATAGCATAACGCCTGGTTTGATTAGTGAATAAAATTAATCACTAAAATGTTTTTGGTCAACTTTATCATAAACCCACAGATGGTGCTTATCTAAATGCAGATAAATTGTTTATGCTGCCTCTGTATGGGAACCTGCCAGAATAACCAACCTCAAGTCAGCTGAGAAGTGCAGTGGAAACTGAAGTGGAAAATTCTGGCTGGCTATTTAAAAAAAGAAATCTTCGAGACAGCTACATGAGAAATGTGACATACACTTTGAAGCCTGTAATGCAGACTTCAAAAGAAAACAACTTGGTATGGAAGTTTTTGTACAACTTCCAGGCTAATGAAGAAAGTGGAATGGTAAAAAATTAACTACCAAATAAATCTTCTTTTACAGTTTTGCAGGGGGGCAAGCCCCCTCCATCCCCCATACCCCTCTGCTACTTAAATATACCAACTCTGAGATCACTTTACAGGGAGGAAAATGGTTCGATGTTCTGCAACTTCTGTGATTTGAAGTAGACCCATATATATATATATATATATATATATATTATAAACATAGATACATATTGTGCACGCACACACACACACACACACACACACACACACACACACACACACACACACACACACACACACACACACACACACACACACACACATGTCAATTGTACAGTGCAGTGAACTAAGAGACTGCTTATAGTACTGTGTTGCGGAAACAGTGCACCCTCAAGAAATAAATCCTTGCATTTTTATTCAACATCAAGGATGTTTATGGAACATATTGAAATTTTATAACTAGTGGAAAAATGGCAAAGAGAGACAAAACCAAACAGTGCACAGTACTTCTTTAAGTTTTTCTTTTCAATGTTTGATGCAGAGAATAGAGTGCCCTTTATCCATTCCTAGATATCTATCACTCCAGTGGAATTTCTGAAGTTAAAAAGCAATGTGGTTCTTAAGGAATAACTAATGACAAAAACTGAAAAGAACAGATAGATAGATAGATAGATAGATAGATAGATAGATAGATAGATAGATAGATAGATAGATAGATACAGGTGTGTGTGTGTGTGTGTGTGTGTGTGTGTGTGTGTGTGCGTGTGTGCGTGTGTGTGTGTGTGTGTGTGTGTGTGTGTGTGTGCAATATGTATCTATGTTTATAATATATTTTTGTATCTTGTCATCATGTCCTACACAATCTAAACATACCTGCAACACAATAAGTATTAATTTTCATTTTTTCTAACCCTGAGTGCTATTGTAGGAGCAGACAGCCTTATATGATCCTATTTTCTTGAAAAGCCACTTTTTGGTCATAATGTAATCTTGTAATGCAAGACCACAGCTGAGGAGATTAATTTGCTTTCTGCTATCAGATCACAAGTATATTTGCTCAAAATGGAAGTAGTGGGAAGTACTGCTTAATCTGAGAATCCTCAGTAAATGTGTTAATGATTGGTTTGCACTGACTCACATATTCGTATCTTATATATGTTAGAACAATTGCTAAACATTCTTACAGAAATGTAAAGAAAGACAAAATTGTTTTTCTCCCAGGCCTCTGCTGAAAAGGAGTAGCTTTCTAATCAATCGGACTATCCTGGTACATAAATGCAGTAAATTGCAGATTAATTGATAAGATTGCCTTTTTAAAAGAAGTGAAGTGTTGACTTTTAGATACTTCACCCCAGTCCTCTTTTTCCAAGAAAAAAAAGAGAGTCATATTTCCTTGCAAAGCTCAGCTAATTGTTTTAGCTTCTCTCAATAATTGCCAACTTCTTCACCATCAGACTATAAAAAGCTTAATTGTTTTATGGTGCCAGAGAGAGAGGGAAAGAATGCAGTGACAGGACATGGTGCCAGAGAGAGAGGGAAAGAATGCAGTGACAGGACATGGTGCCAGAGAGAGAGGGAAAGAATGCAGTGACAGGACATGGTGCCAGAGAGAGTGGGAAAGAATGCAGTGACAGGACATGGTGCCAGAGAGAGAGGGAAAGAATGCAGTGACAGGACATGGTGCCAGAGAGTGGGAAAGAATGCAGTGACAGGACATGGTGCCAGAGAGAGAGGGAAAGAATGCAGTGACAGGACATGGTGCCAGAGAGAGTGGGAAAGAATGCAGTGACAGGACATGGTGCCAGAGAGAGAGGGAAAGAATGCAGTGACAGGACACTGAAAAGTCATGCCTTGTTAGCATGTAGAAATATGGGGACCATTTTACATAGAGGGATATACATTCTGGAGAAAGGAATTGTATTTAGGGCATACATACATACATATGCAAGCATACAAACATTATATGTAAGTTTTATATATATATATATATATATATATATATATATATATAAACATATATGTATACATGCACACACACACAAACACACACACACACATGCACACTTTTTTACACCACTGATATGCAATCAGTTGCATTCATTAACATTTTGCCTTTAACAAATAAACAATAGTTAAGTGAAGTCCATATTTCAAATCCATAAACAATTTAGACTTCCTTGGGCCTGCTCATAGAAATGAGCATCAGCACTTAATACTGATCTAACCTGACCATCCACACTTTCTGTGTTATATAGGTCCTGAACTGTTGGGCTCCACTGAGTGGTTTGTTAAAAGGTAGCATCATAACAAAATGGCAAGTAGTAATTGTCAGCCTTTTTTATTTTCATGGCAAATAAAATTTACCCACTGTTGGCCAAATAGGATGTAGCATGTTTTCCTTGTTGCATTACTCTCAAAATCCAAACTGGGAACACATCTGGGTGAGAATTTGGTCAAATGAGTAATACAGCTCCTCTGAAGTCTTGTAAGAAAAAAAAATAGGATGGACATTATTAACAGAATCAGAAATTACTGGGTAGTATTCAAAACACAGACAAAATTATCTCCTCTTTTATATTCCACTGCTCCAAAATCTGGAACAGATGCAGTAGATCTTTGATGATGATTGCATTTAAGAAGTACATCCTTAAACAGATGACCGTAAGAAGTGGCTTCTCGTTCAAT
Source organism: Protopterus annectens (assembly GCF_019279795.1). NCBI lineage: Eukaryota > Metazoa > Chordata > Ceratodontiformes > Protopteridae > Protopterus > Protopterus annectens. The sequence goes on from NC_056734.1 coordinate 199,539,895, forward strand.
GGACTATTTAACTTCTTCCTGGGATAGCTAAATCAGTCCTTGTGTCAATTACAAGATGTACTCATAAGCACATTTACTGGGACATACTGCAGTATGATACTTTTTTACTAAATCTAGTTGCAGAATTCTGTAAAGCTTTATAGGAATGCCTCCATGCCAAAGCAGTCCCAGTATCTCAACAGGTAGCACACTTGCCTTTGGTGTAGAAGGACGTGGGTTCTTTTCCCACATCAGCTAGTCAGATTAATTTTCCATTACTGACCCTGCAGTGGAGAATAAGAGGGGGGTTGCATACCTGCATGTGCCATTGTTTGGCTGAGTTGTTAAACCAAGGCTGCATCTGCCTGAGTTGGTGTCAGCTCAGGTGGATGTAAAAGATCCAGTGGTACTAATAAAAACGAGTATGGGAAGCTCCTGAGTGTCCTTGAAAAATTTCCACTAATCAGTATGAATAACATCTCAGGTCTCCTCAAATAAGTGAGCATTGTCCTAATTAGTCTAACCCAGTCATCCAAGAGTAAACAAGTAGTAAGGAATGTTTTAACTTCAGGATGGAGTGCTGCATTCATGTTGTAAAACACGGATCATGTCAAGTAAACTCATCCTGTCTCCCATTATGGCAATAACACCATTATAAATGTTGATGTGTTCAAACTGAAAATCAATGCACATCATTCTACTGAAGACATAAAAACTGTATGTATCTGAAAAGCTGGCAATGGGAAATACAGAGGTTATTTCATTCAGAGTGATGCTATCATTCAAATGCCAGCAGATTTTCCCAACTGTGGCCTCAGCAAGGACCAGACTGGAAACGAGATCAGAATTCAAAAAGTTGTTGACATTTTGGATTTAAGAGTTTGCAACAGGAAGTACTATGACATGAGAAAATGAATGTGTGTGTAATTCTCTCCAGAACAATCTGCCAGTTTTGTTTTCTACTTACAGCCTGCTGTGCCATTCACAAATATATCAGTACACTACTGTCACTGTCGTGGCTACTGCAATTAGTTTAAAAGATTCACAAACCGCTTCATATGCTAATCTGCATATTAATACCCTGATTAGCATTTCTTCTAATTACTTTGACATTTCAGCAGCATGAGCTCAGTTCCTTCCAAGATCTTGAGCCTTAATTCTGTTCTACAGCTTTTCATTTTTTTGTTCATTTTTCCCAGTTCATATTAGGGTCAAAAACAGAATAAGTACTTAATGATAAGTGCTTAATAGTCTCGGGGGTGTCAAACAATTCTTAAACTAGCTTTGCTTATTGCTACCACTGGAAGTTACACTTTAGTAATAATAATGATGTACTACTAGAATGCTTGCAGGATAACACACTTTGGCAATAAGCTATATACCAGTGCAACAACAAATGTATATCGAGATTTTGTACTGGAAAATACTGATATTAAGATTCAAGCTGCATATAGGATTTGCTTCAGAGTGTTCAAGTTGTTCATTCTGTCGGTCACTGTAGTTACCGCTCACAGTTTAAAGGAAACACGAGAAGGCCTCATTGAAGCAGTAGTATTTTTGTTCTTTTATTTCTTTCTTTTCTCTTGATTTGTGTGATCCTCTTTCCACTCCATTTTGTTTCACATGCCCTTTATGTAAAAACATAGGTAACAAAGGCTATGCAGGAGCTTTAATCGTAGCAAATGAGGTAATGCATATATCTTGTAGCAAACCTCAAATAACTCTTTAGATTTAGTATAAACTTGAAAGTAGAGTTACATGGCAGTCTTATTGCAACAGGTCTTCAGAAGACCACCTTCTGCAACAGCAGTATAATTCAGGTATCAGAGGGCAGGATTATACAAATAGCTCCAAGCCACTACCATTCACAGAACCTACCCAAAATTCTTGTCCCAGACTCCATCTTTAGCCTTACAAGTATTAGTCTCATACAAGCTGTATCTAATTTCATCCACCAACTATCAGAGCTACCATACTAGCTACAGAAACGAAGAATATAAAGTAAGGGATATATCAAAGAATGTATATTCTGGGCAAGGTATCAGCCCCCAGCCTTCAGGGTTAGTTTACATACTGGAGGCTCTCAGAAAAGGCTTACTGAATGTTGTATCTTGAATGTTGAATTATGTTGTA
>NC_056734.1:199552006-199562006 GCF_019279795.1 Protopterus annectens
AATCACGGTTTATTTTTGAAGTGTTGGGATTCAGTCTAGTGGCTCACATTTGTGATAATGATCCCTTTCAGTGCACTGTCATTATGAAACAGGTGTGTCTAAGGCTTTATGGGACAGACATGAGTGAGGGTTATTGTACATATATATATATATATATATATATATATATATATATATATATATATATATATATATATATATATATACACACACAAGAGAACTATTGTCAAACAGCAATCCCCAACACACCAGTTTCCATGGAAACTGATACAAAAAGACAAGGTGAGTGCAACAAAGTCAAGTCAAGCATGTTGCTATTAAACTGGCTAGGCAAGGTAATCAGAAGCACATGTGGATTTATTGTAGTAAAACTCATGATAAAAATTAATTGTTGGTAACTGTTGGTGCAAGGTAATAGGCTGAAATAAATGCTACAAACAGCAACAGTGAGAGAGTTTGCAAGTGGAACATTGGCAAAGAGAAAGATTCAGGTAAGAGCACATAAAATACCCACTATATGTAAGAAAGTAAAGGCAGCTGGTGAGGCAAAGTGCAAGCAAGAAAAGCCATTAAGAATTCTGACTAAAATTGTTTTATTTTATCTGTCTTTCTGTCTATCCATCTTTTGCTAACTGGGTTTGTCCTACTAGGCTAGAGGACTCTTTTCAGGGAAGACCCAAGGTGATATGTTTACTACCAGGGGAAATCTGGCCCGGACAACAGGGATATTTCCTTACTCTTCCCAACAGGTGCAGTGGAAGCTGAGCTGCCACCAAGTCAAGCTGATGGCACTTCAGTTTAATATCTCATAGAAACTGCATACCACTGTGGACGGTACCTGATGGTGGTGCGGAACTATATGGATCACACCAAAAGAACCAAAAAATGAAAATGGCATGCTGTGTCAGTAATCTTTATTGCAGACTACACTCACCTACTCTTAAGCATACTAACCTCTGAGTCCAAACAGTTTTGTTTAAAAACCGGATCCTTAAGTCACAATTAAGGTGTCATGCAGATGTAAAATTCAGGTTATAGATTTATATATATGTAGCAAGTCAGGAAGACCTCTGCTTAGCACTGAAATGACATGGAAGAACCATTAACAATTGTTTTATCACTGCTTTGTAAGCCACGTCACAAAATGGCTGTAATGCAGTCACCCTGGACAGAATGCTGCAGATGTTATGTGAAGGTAACCATGTCTTCTCTGAGGACATAAGGACACTGAAATCCACAATGGACAGAAAGAGCATTGAGTAGCTGTAAGTTCCCAAAAGATCTTTAGTTCTCAGACAACAGGAATAACAGGTAGTGCAAAGACTGAGAAAATGCTAGAATATTCCCCAGAGTGGAAAAGGCTGACTGAGCAGTACCAGTACTTCCAGTAATGCAGGATATAATCCCATGTATGGAGACTTTACTGTAACAGCTAATGTACCACTGAACAAGGCACAACACCTTGTGCAATGAGCAGAAGACATTTCTGTAGCTTTGACAAGGTGAGAGCAGTTTCTAATGATCGAGTTTGCTCAAGAATACCTACAAATGAAAATGAAAGAATTTTTCAAATATTATCTGAAGATTACTTAAGTACAAAGATCTGTATTTGAGCCACTTCTTTTACAGAGTGATTTGCAGTGGTACTCTAGCAGCAGTTGATTGATTAGGTACTCCAGGACACTCCAGATATGCAGATTGTTACTTTAATGACACCCTGTTGACTTTAAGAGACAATGAAGTCCATTTGATTAACTTATGAAATGTCCAGGAGAGACTAAAGGAATAAGTACTTGGAATAGGATTCCTATTATATGATCGAAGACGCATTCCTTCAAATGTGCCTTGTTCGGACTTGAAAGCAGGATACGGCAAAATAGCAAAACGGCATATAAGTGATTTCTTTCCCTGGGAAAGAAATCCCTTGGACACCTCCATTACTTTGCCATTTTCGTCACTGTAGTGCGATCTCGGAGTTGGTATATTAAAGTAGGGGGGTGTGGGGGGCACAGCCCTCCTGTTTTAAAGTTTTTATTTTTATTTATTTATTTTTTTGTGGAACAGTGAATCTCTGTTTTAAGTGTTCGGGATTGTAAGCTTTTGCTTACATGGGGTCAGTAAATCAGAGTTTGCTTTTTTAAGCATTCATTGATTTAATACAGACCATTGGAATACCTAAACATAAATTTAAATTGTTCAGAGTAGAATTTGCTTACTATAGACATATTATTAATAAAGGTGGAAGATGCAAGTCATCTAAAAAGGTAGGAATCACACTGAAAGCACCTTAGACTAAGATCAGATCACAACTGATACTAAACTTAGGATTGATAAACTAGTATCCTGAAATTCCTGCCTAAGCTCTTCATACTTCTGTACCAAATGGATATATTGTTATAAGGCTTTTTAAATGGAAAAGAAGGGAATTCTGCATATGAGCCTTGTTGATGATCAAACCATTAAGGAAAATTTTAATACATTTGGAATATTTTTAATTATTTTGGTTCGCACACCAGCTGTCTCGGATCAGCTGTAACCAAAGCCACTCCTTGATTCCCCTCCCTACCTTCCTTGGCACATGCTTTATTTATTATTTATTTATTTATATTTGTTTACTAGGAATGTCCGACTGGGCCAAAAGTCCATTTTCAGTGGAGGCCCGGGGAGAAAAGCTCCTCATTACAACATTTATAAATTGAACAGCACATATACATGATTGTTTGACTTACTTCTTCAGAATGGGTGAAATTCACTGATCCAAACATGAGATTTTATTTAAAACATGAAATGAAGTAAGCGCTTTCGTCTGGTATATGTAACCAGACTGGTATGAAACATTTTTTAAAAATGCATACATATATAAATAATTATACTAGCATTATTATGCAAAAAATTATTAAAACATATAGTTCTAAAAAAAAATTGATCTAGTCTATATCACATTAAAGTCAGGGACACCCTCACTAACTAGAACTAGAAAAGTTACCTATCAAATACCTTTAATTTTAACTTGCTTGATATGGAAACTGTGTCATTTAAACCTGAGGGGAATATGCATGAAGGAAAACCTGTCTTAAAGGTATTTGATAGGTACCTTTTCTAGTTCTAGTTAGTGAGGGTATATATATATATATATATATATATATATATATATATTTTTTTTTTTTTTATTCTACAAAGTGATTTATATGAGATGCTTTTTTAGTTGCATCATGCATTTTGGTTAGCACAAAAAGTTTTTCCTTTCTTTGAGCTCATTAAGTTTATGTGGGATGTGACTATATGTGACTCTGATGTATATAAATTGCTTTGCATGCAGTTTTTAGTTGTCTGAAGAAGTCTGGTTACATATACCAGACGGAAGCACTTACTTCGTTTCATGTTTTAAATAAAATCTCGTCTTTGGATCACTGGATTTCAGCCTGTGTTACTTTGTGTGAGGTTGGTTTTCGTTTGTGTTTGGTTCTTCAGAATGGGTCCCCAGGTGAGGAAAGCCCTAGTGTAAGCAGTATAAGTGTGCAGAGAAAAAAACAAGGCCGAGTGTCTCAGTACAATGCCATGCACACAGTTGCATAGAGTAGTTTTATGGTACACACTACACTAACCAACTCATTGCCCCATCTCACATCCCAATGCCCACTGCATGTGCACATGCCAGTAGGCTGTGGTCACTGATCCCCATCACTTTCTGCTAGTCATTGGCTGTAAAACCCACCCCTCCCTCCAGAACAGGTCAGCTGGCAAAATATCATTCTGCTATATCTCCCAGCTGACTCCTCAGGGATTAGATTAACTGCTCAAACCCAAGTCACTTGAGTGTCACAGTCAGGATGCTTTGAGTCTCAGCTGTCCATTACAATGGCGCTTGCTTCACTTTAGGAAACTGGCTGCATTCTAGGGTGCAAGTTCCCAAATGGTAAGGAAAGGGCCACTGCATTTCCTTCATCGCCATTGACAGAGCAGGAAGAAATTGATCTGAAATCAGAGAAGTCGCTGGCTTAGTCTGAGAAGAAAGTAAAATTAACAAATAGTTGTATATAAAATGGTTTACATTAATTGCAGTTTCTACCTCCTCGTCTTGAGTTTTTGCTATAGGAATTAGATGCCTGTAATGATTGTCACAAGGCTGCAGCACAGACATTTTTCCTAAGATCATATGCACACAATGTAGAGTATAATTCAAAGGAACCAGACAACATGGCGATTCTTATGGATTTTCATGACTGTCATATGAACAGACACTAGAATTAAGAACTGCAGATCCAGTGGAGGTGCTCTACAAATCAATGACTGAACAGTTGACTCAAGTTAATACATTTCCTTGGAAAAGATAACAAAAACAAGCTAGTGCGGTCACAGATTTATGATGTTGTTATAAAAGGTTAGCAAAAAGAGGATGAGCTAGCAAATGCGTGTCCTCCAACTGACAGAAGCAATGACAGTCTGGGGAAAGAGTTATCTTGAATTTCAGGAGGATCAAAATGCACCACCATAAACACCCTTACCCCTCTGGTAATACTGATGATCTCCAAGAGACAGCAGCCTTGCTGACTAACCATGGTCATCCATAGATATGACGTCCATTGAGAAAGTAGATACAGACTCTAAATGGTCAGAAGTCATCTGCAGAGACTCAAATATGTCAGAAAAACAGTAACACTATTACACCCAATGCAAGGTAAACAATCTCTCAGAGTAAGTTGTTAGTGCTAATGGCCTTGAGTTTACATGAGGTGAATACAAATCCTTTATAACGTGATACAGAACACAGCTTCTCATGTCTACTGTCCATCACCAACAATGAATAGGATTGCCGAAATCTTTACTCAAACTTTCAAGAAAGTCATGAGCCTTGAATGCAAATTTTTACGACATGAGAAGGCTCTGCTTCTTGCAGATTACCAAAATGCTACATGCAGACAGAAACAAAAGTTAGCAAGGCTGTTGATGGGCAAGAGACTGCGATCAATATTAGATTTAGCAAAACAAGATGCTATAACAACACTTCATGGTAAAAATGCATTAGTTTTTTTTACAGAATTAACAAATGACAGGTGAAGTTTCATCAAAATTAGGAACTTGGAGGTACACAGCTGATGCCGGTTGTGACAACTGGATATGACATGTAGCACAAGTTAAAAATCCCAAGTTACTAATGGAGTTGGAAGTCCAGTCCTATGAGAATACCATTAATCAGATAAATTAAGCTTTAGGAACACTGCGGGCAATACAACATGGGTTGTTGGATGTTCAGAGCTATACATCAGTGATGATGGATGTCTTTACAGCTAAACCAGGGTGAAGTACAAACCTCAGTGATATGTTTGTGGGCAGTCCTGTTCAGATGAAACCTACAATGACCAATAACCAGTTCAGATGGCCACAAGGATCTCAGTATCTGATGAACGTATAGCATACCTCTCAACCTCTTAGAACAATAATTCTGGACAAAGTCAAATATAATGGGGAGACAAATTCCAAAAATAGGGACAATTTTTAAATAATGCTCTTATAAATTTAGAAAGTTGATAAAATAACAGGTTTTGTATTAACATACATTTTCTGATGAGTATGAAGCCTGAAACTCAAATGTATATCATTATTTAGTGACTTTAACCATCAATGATTTGCTAGAAAACCATTAATTTTATGAAGAATAGATAAAAAACATGAGGCAAAATCTGGACATTCTGGTAAATATGGAGAGTTAAGAGGTATGATGTGTAGAAAGGTACTTATTCTTTCAGGACTGAGTGCCTAATTGTATCAGTTTGGAAGGCCATTAGAACTCCAACTTCAGCTGGATGAGAAGTTAACTAAAAGTTACTTGTTCTAAAAAGTGATGTTATATTCATGCAGACTATTGTTTGCCTTTTGCAGATAATAGTTCCTCTTACCATCTTTGGAGATAATCATTTAGAGTTTACATCAAAGATACAGATACAGGTAGTGCCTGATAATGCATGGACACTGATGTATCAAGAGTCAGTAGCAGTCATGTCATTTTTCTTCCATTTAAAGAATGTTCCATGGACCAAAGATCACCCAGGTTGCAAACTGGCTCACAAACAGGACCCACAGAGTGAAAGTTGCGGATTCCAAGTCAGACTGTTTATCAGTCACGAGTGGAGTTCCACAGGGCTCAGTCCTGGGTCTTCTCCTGTTTCGCATCTACTTTTTAGAAGTCCAGGCTAACACAGAAGGACTTTTGCTGACCAAGTTCGCTGATGACTGCCAGCTACGAGTCATTATCAACTCCCCAAGTGATGCAGACATCCTACAAAAGGGCCTCTCTGAGACCAATGACTGGTGTCGGAACCATGGCCTGAAGCTTAACGCCAAAAAATGCATTATCATCCCCTTTGGAAAAAACTCAGTTCCCATGAATTACCACGTTGATGGGAGCCCGCTGAACATTGAAGGTGCCATAAGAGATCTGGGCACCCAGGTTGACAGCCACATCACCTTTGACCACCACATTGCCACTGTGGTCAGAAAGTCCTTCTACGTGGCATATCTTAAAACCAAAGGTTTCATATCCAGGAAGAAAGACGTCATCATCCCTCTCTACTCATCCCTCATTAGACCAATCATTGAATATAATGCCCCATTTGGCATGTACCTGACTAGACCACCTACAACGGCTGGAGAGGCCACAGAAGTACCTCACAAAAATATCCTAGGCCTTATACACATGTCCTACATGGGACAGACTCAAGAAACTTCACAGCTGTTCTCAGTCTATTTTCATCTAATTAGAGGTGATCTCTACTTGACTTATAAAGCCATGTCTGACCCAGCCCTACTTGAAATGCTACACCTAAAGAAATCCCAACTTCCCCCGTGCCACACCCTCCAGAGATCACAACTTTATTACCACAATTAACAGAACATGCTGGAGGGACAGGTTCATCTCCTAAAGACTGCCCATACTCTGGAATAAGCTTTGCATTCATGTCAAGCAGAGCACCTCACTGGCCCTCTTCAAGAGAAATCTTGATGAGTGGATGGGTAAAAGAAAGTTCACTCCAGTGATCATTCCAGTTGCCCTATTGGATAGGGGCACTGTGAACTAACATCGGGTGGCATGGTGCCTGGACAATTTTTTTTGGCTAGGCTTGTAAAGGCTCCATGGCAATTAGCCTAGTACACACCTATGAACCTATGAACCTTCCTTCTACTCAGCTGGCAATTGTTATGCATGAACTGGCTTTAAGATGCTTGGACTACTGAACTATTCTCTGCTTAAGACTCTCTGATACAGATCTTGCCCGTAAGCTGCAAGTCAATAATCTCACAGCCCACATTTGACTGGATCTTTTGGGTTCTATCATATTACTCCTTTTGTGTAGGATTTGGGTTGACTGTCTACTGCAGCTAGCTCTCTATACAAGATCTTATCACTTGCTTACTGAGTTCTGTACAGTCTGGATCTCCTCTACTTAAAAGAAATTGTGATTCCCTGTCTATTCATTCACTTTTACCTGCCTGGCTCAAGTTCTGTGAAGTGAACACTCTTCCCTTTTAAGTCAAGAAAGACAGGTACCATTTGGGGAGGTCACTTTGTTTCCATTTATTTAGGTGAGACTGTTTGAAATCTTATGAAGATCTACATACCACTACCTTATGACTAGTTGTTACATGATAATTGTATTGTGATTTTAAGTATTATAAATAAAGAAAATGAAACAAACTTAATTAAATTAGATGAGAAGACTAATATCCCAGTATGCCAGTTACAGCCATTACTCCTAATTCAGTGGAGCGTGAGATATAGTGTTCAGTGTACCTGAGGGGACCCCAATCAGACATACCTTGTGAGGAGAGGAGATACAGCATTTCTAAACATTTGTTAGTATTGTTACTAAATGCACTGACTTCTCCACTAGATATATGATAAAGGTGAGAAGAGCTGTAATGTTTAAAGACTGCTGTGTGTGTACTTAGGTATGTGTTTACCCAGATGGGGCTCACTTGTGCTACGAGTTAAAATTGCAGTAAACAGTATAAATCTTCAATTCTTGAATGGCATGTTTTTATTCATTTACATGTTGTGTAAATACAGTTTAGTTAAGACACAACAGAAGTCATTTGTTATTGTATGTAACTAGTAGTTCCCTAAACCTGTACTGGAGCATCACTTCAAAAACTGACTTTAAGACTTGAAGGAAATATACATAACAGATATAAGAGATAAAGGGAATGTATTGCAGCTGTTACAAATGGTTACCATCTGTGTAATAAAAAAACAAAAATGGTGTTTGCTGAATAAATTTAAATATGTTTAATGGTGTGGGATTACCCTTTTCCCAATGTTGTCAGGGGCCTTAACAGCTGCCTTCCCTTATGCAATATAACCATCTTCATCAGCAATCTTTTCAGTGTGCATTACTGCATAACTGTCCATTGCACAAAGAAACTAATCCAAACATAAAGCTATCCACATCCTTAGGATGAGACGTGTTATCAGGGATTGAGCTTGTATGAACTGCATGCTGTAATGGAAGCTGTACAGTTTTCTAATTACACTGACTACAGATAATATACTGCTGCAAAGCAAAACCACAGTTCACTTCTCCATAGTACCTAGTGCTAAATAAGGCACTCAGACTAAAATAATGTGTATAAGCATACAAGTGATAAGCCTTTCCTTAATTTTATATGAATATGTATCCCTTTATACATCTGTCTATCTATCTAGTATAATAGAATGTCCCTATTATACATACAAACATACATATATACATACATACATACAAATATTTCAAGCACAGGCATTAATGCCATTTTAGCCTGCCAATATACCAAAGACTTTGGTTCTGAAACTCTAAAATTAAAATTTCAGGAGTCGGCCGACCGGCACTTGTGAACTGCTTCTGCTTCGGGCACCACACGGCAAGAAAGACTGATGTAATGGTGTCGGCTGCATGTTTTATACCCCTGACAACCTGACGTCATGGAAGAAGGGACAGCAACTGATACAGGACCCAAGACTTTGTTAATCAGGCCGAATGAGGGCAACCTACAAGCAGATAACCCAAATGTAATGATTGCAACAGTGAAACACGAAGAACATCAGTTTTTCCCACAATAAGTGTCTAGGCTGTTCTTAAAATATCTAAACCAGTGCTTGCTTTAATATAATTTGGTAGCCTGTTCCATCCATCAGCTTCTCTCTCAGAGAACTAATTAGTGCACTTCTCATTCCTATAGAATCCTCTACATGGTTGTCTGATGATTCTGTACTGCTTTTTGATGACCCCAAGCATTCCCAGAGATAGTTGTCTCCAAATGCCCTATAGACTTGAATAAGATCTTCTTTTAAATATCCTTAAGAGACACTGTACAGGGTCAGATATTTTAGCCTTTCATAATAACTTAAATTTTCACATCTATGGAAGCCCTTGATATATTTCCGCTGTACTCTTTCTAGATTGCTCATGTTTGTTTTCCTATAAGGTTTCCATATTATTATTCCATACTCAAGTTTGGGTCTAATGTAACTAACAAACAATGCCTTCATCATTTTTGATTTACTAGACTTTATAAATCTTTTTCTACACCCTATAGTTCTATAACTATCATTAACCAATTGGTTGATATGATTAGAAAAACTCATAGCTGGATCTACCCATATACCCAGGTCCTTGAATAAATCGACAGTTTCAACCATTGTGGGCTGTGTTAAATATTCACCTTTCAATTTATGTCTCCAAAATCCCTAATGCTTAGTTTTGGATGTATTTATCAGCATATTAGTTGAAAAAATATTGCCTTTATTATGGGGTTCTTATGTAACAACTTCACAACAGCAGTCTTTTCACTGTAAGGTTCATACTTGATAGTATCATAATAACAAGGTTCAACAGAGGCCATATGCCCACAGAAACTGAATGACAAGTAATCTCATACAGGTAATTATCTACTGCATTCATCTCAAGCACTGCAGAAAGTTATATTATTAGTTACTTTGATAAATATTGTACACCTATCATACCAG